>NC_037669.1:107491278-107603866 GCF_003255815.1 Theropithecus gelada
AAAAAAAAAAAAAAAAAAAAAAAAAAAAAAAAAAAGGAAACCTATATATATATATATATATATATATATACACACACAGCAAACAAAATACATACTTGAGAACAGTGAATAGAATCTTTCTTTTTTTTTTTTTGAGATGGAGTCTCTCATTCTGTTGCCCAGGCTGGAGTGCAGTAGCATGATCTCGACTCATTGCAACCTCTGCCTCCCAAGTTCAAGTGGTCATCCTGCCTCAACCTCCTAAGTAGCTGGAATCACAGGCACACACCACCATGCCTGGCTAATTTGTGTGTTTTTAGTAGAGATGGGATTTTACCATGTTGGTCAGGCAGGTCTCAAACTCCTGACCTTGTGATTTGCCTGCCTCAGCCTCCCAAAATGCTGGGATTACAGGCGTGAGCCACCGTGCCCGGCCAGTGAATAGAATCTTATACACTAATATTATTTACTAATACTATTATCACAGACATCTTTCCATGTCAGTAATTATAGATCAGCCTCATTCTTTTTGTTGGTGACCTAGTGGTTCTATGATCTTAATATACCATTAATTCATTCAGTATGTTTCTTGTTGATGAAATTTAGAGTTTTTTCAATATTAGCAAATTATTGTAATAAATTCAGCTATATTTATAGAACTCTGTCAGTTGAGATGCTCAGGAAATGGAAGTAATTTTCTAAATTGAATTATAAGTGATATACTACTAATAATAGGAGCTAACACTTATATTGCACTTACCATGTGCCAGATTTTAAGTATTTTACACATGCTAAATAATCTTGCTGTCCTTATAATTCTAATATAATTCTTACAACAATCTCATTAGGTAAGTACTGTTTTCATTTTACAGGTGAGGACACTAAGCTACAGAGTAGTTGTGTTGTGTTACTTGTCTGAGGTCATTCAGCTGTTAAGTAGTAAAGCTGAGATTTGAACCCAGGCAGTTTGACTCCAGAGTTCATATCTAAGCCACTGCACTAAGCTACTTCTCTGGGTACCACTATAGCAAATGCAATGTGAATCCCTATTTTTTTTTTTCTGGAATTTTATTTTCATGTTTGTTGTTTAAGATGCTGATTGTAAAGTTTCTCATTTCATAGATTTTTATGACAGTTGTTAAAAAATTTATATATATATATATATATATATATATATATATATATATATATATATATTTTTTTTTTTTTTTTTGACCTGTAAGTCAAATGAAAAGAATAATTCATTTGGGAACCGTGACTGGAAAGAGATTTACCTTAAAGGTAACAGACTTGAAGCTTCAGGCTCTTCTTTGGCATTAACCTCTTCCAAGACCCTGACCTAATTTTGTATTTGCAGTTTTGTATTCTTCTCCTTGAAGGAAACCCCCAAATTGTTTTTCGTTTCAGGCCCTATAAAACTGAGAACTGTCCTGAGCATGGCATAGTAAATGAAATTCGATTAGAATTTGATAGTAAAAAAAAAAAAAAAGAAGTCAGTCTTAAAATGGGTAAATTGATGAGGAGAACACAGCCTATGCCATCTGTTAGTGGGAAGTAAGACAAAAAAAGGCATTTCTGAGGTAAATTGAAGGCTTCCTTTCAAGAAAGAATAGGCTAGCCATCCAAATTAGTATGCTCTTAAGTTAGAATTGTGGAGACATCAATAGCTTATTTCAGTAACTATGTAACTCAATGCCTGCAACATTTTTTGAATATGTAAGTTCTTTACTTATGAAATGTTAGCCATACATTGCCTCACATTGTAATTTATTCCCCCAATAGCTGGAAAGCCCCTGGGAATCAAAGACCTGGTAGTATATACATTTTTACTTTTTTGTATGTATTGCCGGGCATACCACTTTCCTTGTAACAGGCATCAGTAATATTTTTTGAACTGTAGAAATAATATGAATACATTACAAACTTTTGGAAAAGGCAGAAGATGGAAAACAGCCCATAATTGTATTCTCCTAATTATTATTAATATTTCTATATACAGTCATGTTGCTTAATGACAAGATACATTCTGAGAAATGCATTGTTAGGCAATTTCATTGTTGTGCACACATCATAGAGTATACTTACACAAACTGAGATAGTATAGCCAAATACACACCTAAGCTGTGGTATAGCCTGTTGCTCCTGAGCTACAAACCTGTACAACAGGTTTCTGTATTGAATACTGTAGGCATTTGTAACACAGTGGTAAGTATTTATGTATCTAAACATCTCAAAACATAGGAAAGGTAATGTATTGTGCTATTATGTCACTAAATGATAGGAATTTTTCAGCTCCATCATAATCTTATGAAATCACCATTATATATGCAGTCTGGCATTGACTGAATGTCATTGTGTGGCACATTGTGTGACTCTATTTCTATTCTGTATTTCTATTAATAATTTTTTTTTAATTAAAAGCAAGTTTATTAAGAAAGTAAAGGAATAAAGAATGGCTACTCCATAGACAGAGGAGCCCCAAGGGCTGCTGGTTGCCCATTTTTATGGTTATTTCTTCATGATATGCGAAACAAGGGGTGGAGTATTCATGCCTCCCCTTTTTAGACCATATAGGGTACCTTCCTGATGTTGCCATGGCATTTGTAAACTGTCATGGCGCTGGTGGGAGTGTAGCAGTGAAGACGACCAGAGGTCACTGTCGTTACCATCTTGGTTTTAGTGGGATTTAACCAACTTCTTTACTGCAACCTGTTTTATCTGCAAGGTCCATATGACCTGTATCTTTTGCTGACCTTCTATCTCTTTCTGTGATTAAAAATGCCTTAACTTGCCACTGGGAATGCAGCCCAGCAGGTCTTAGCCTTATTTTACCCAGCTCCTATTCAAGATGGGAGTTGCTCCAGTTCAAATGCCTCTGACATTTCCCCATTCCCTTTTGTAAGAGAACGCTTAATCCTAAGGGTTGCAGAGGGACAAAGATCCATCTTCTGTAACTTCTTCAGGCTGAATGGGGCGATGATATTCCTGCCTAACTATTAGGATCTCTTGTGTTCAGGATAGAGAGGAGCTTAGTTAGAAAGCATCGGTATGTCAAGAGCCACTCATAACTCTTGAGTTCCAACAAAAGGTGATGTCTGGAAGATTAATGCGTGTTTTTTAAAAAAACATTTGGTAAGCTTATCCTGCATTTCTACACAAAGAGTACAACAGTAATATATTCCACAACAGTAAAGCAAAATAAGCAAGATTATCCCAAGTTAACTAAATTAGAAGACTTTCCACGAACTGGGCAACTATTGGAACCAAGCTGATATGGGGTTGCTAGGTGATTCCAATACATGCCCAGGATTAGAGTATTGATCCAGATTTTTGCTTTACCAATCCCTCCTGTTTCTTCTCAGTAGCATCCAGAGATCACTGGTTGGTCCACAGGAATAAGCAGGGTTAGTCTAAATTGCAGGAAATCTCAAAAACAACTGATGAAACCAGAATTCAATAACAAATGTACCATAGTTCTTGAAACACAATTTTTCTCTCTCCAGTTTCCCATTTTTACTAAAGACAAATCATGGTAAGGCTGATTTGCTTTATTATACATGGCCTGATTATTTGTACAAAGTGCAGCAAGAATAATTGTTTGCCATATAGGCTTTTAAAATTAGTTTTGATAGAACTCTTCCATAAGAAATCTCAGAGAAGACTTTTTTTTTAAGCCAAGCCCAGCCATGGATTTATACCCTCAAATACCTATGAGTTGGGTAAATTTCTCTCCTCTTGAGGTCTCCTGATAACTTGGGGCTCCTGAGTCTGTCAGAAAGTGACATTCTTTACTTACTACAGGTTAGGAACCCTGTATAGAGACTGTGTAGACAAGGTACGAGGCCAGTTTTCCCCAGGGGCTTTTATTAGCTTTACAAGTCAAGTTTGATTCCTTAAAGGAAAGCATGCCATTCCAGTCAAAGCCTGGGCAAAATAACCAGTAGTTTCTCCAATTGTGCCCCGTTGCAAAGGAAAGCAGATTCTTACTACATTTATGCAAATAACTATATTGCCATAAGTTAAGATACTCATAAGTAATTTCCAAATTCTGGAGAAATCAGAGAGGAACAAATATGCTCCAAATTTTGTTTATGAGTATGTACATTGCTTAATTGTTTAAAAAGCTGTGAATAACTTAAAAGTTTCCTTGACTCTGAAGAACAAAACAGGATCAGCAATGTTTTAAGCAACAAGTCAAAAAAGGTTACTTCAGACTTCTATTAGTTTAGTCCATACGGTTAACTTCTGTTTTGCTTGATATACATGAACATGTCAACTTTCCATGACAGTCCTGAAAGTTTCTCTTTCCCTTTTCTAATGTCACAATCTCCAAAGTTAAATGAAACCTGCATTCAAGAACACCTATTAGAGTTGTATAGTTGATTATAAATCACCTTTTGGGGCTTGGTGGCTCATGCCTGTAAATCCCGCACTTTGGGAGACTGAGGCAAGTGGATCACTTGAGGTCAGGAGCCTGACCAACATGGTGAAACACTGTCTCTAATAAAAACACAAAAATTAGCCAGGCATGGTGGCACGCTCCTGTAATCCTAGCTACTTGGGAGGCTGAGGCACGAGAATTGCTTGAACCTGGGAGGCAGAGGTTGCAGTGAACTGAGATTGTACCACTGCATTCCAGCTTGGGCAACAGAGTGAGACTCAGTCTCAAAATAATAATAATAATAATAATAATAATAATAATCATCTCCTTTTGAAGAGGATCAAAACAAAATAATTGTCTATGGATGACAAAAAGTTTTAGGACAGCCACAGTTAAAAACACAATTGACAAAGAAATTTGGTTACCTCTGTTGCATACAATGGTTTTGTGTAACAATTATAATTATACTGATAAGGTGCACTAAGTCATATCAGAATTATAGGAGTTTCCCATTATTTTGGAACACATACTAATAACATATTTATACAAATATAGCCCGAGGAAAGCTAAACACTGTTTCACATTTGACACTGCTTCCTCTATGACTTTTATGCCATATTTCACCTTTACATAACTGTACTGTTAATGTTAAACCCAATTTTCAATAAAACCTTATAGACATATCTACCCAATTTTAATGTTTGACCATAAAGTGAGGTTCTTATAAACCTTTTATAATCCTTTACAAATTTTTGTTAAAGAGCAGATTAGTGCTCTAAGAAAAACCTGTTGTGCTTTTATTCCAATGTTCAATTTACAGAAAACCTGAATACCCCTTTAACTTTAGACAATATGTTCACACACACAATTTCTTTTACAAAGATTAATTTTTTACAAACCTTCCACAACTTGCTTAAACCTTAAGCTTTATCTTATCTAACTTAAAACCATCCTTTAACTTTTTAATCTAGACAAAAAAAATCCACATTCCTATGCCTTCTTATAATCTTTTACCAAAAACGCATTTCACTTTCTATACACACCTTACGTGTAGAATTGTTTCAATTTCTCAAAAATTACTTAAATCACGTAAACTAAAAGACATTATACTTTTTGCTTTTCGGACAAAATAATTGATATAAGCACTTATTTTTAAACCAGTTAATCAAAGCTCTTTCATATTACACACACAACACATATAAATACACAGACAAACAGAAAAAAAGGACTCATTCCCTAAGCCAGGAATTGAACCCTGAACCCGGACCACCATTGTGAAAAGACAAAGCTAGGCCACATGGTTACATGGTTACATGTCCCAAGGACATAGAAGACAAGAGGGAAACCTCATCCAGTTTTTTTCCCAGGGACCTGCAGCAAAGTTTATAACTGACTAGTTTGCTGGGCCATCTTAAACAGTGGGCTTATGGGGTTCTAAGCCTGTGTTTTATCCTAAGGTACCCATCTCTATGACAGAACAATACAGAAAGACACACAAAGCACACCAGATTCACTACAGCTTAAGACTAGCCTCACAAATCCTTTTTTTATTAATCAAAACTTTACAGAGGAGATAAACAGTGATTTTTGCCATTCATTCAATCAGTTTGCACAGAAAGAGAAAGGGAAGGGAAGGAAGAAAAGCATTGCTTTGTGGCAGGACGGGGAAGGCAAGGTGCTCAGAGAGGCCAGAGAAAGACCCAACCATTGCAACTGACTCTAAATCAAAAGTTCAGGTGGCCATTTGTCAGTTAAGAAGGGATCTTTTCTAGCAGTTCCTTCAGCTCTCAAGTTTCTCCTTTTGGGGAGTTAAAAGCTCCCCATATCCCACCATCCTGTACATGCCTAATCCTGTCACCTACCACCATCAGCAAAGAGTGCAAGGCAGATTAATTCAAACAGAATAGCAGTTAACATCCGTAGTGCCAAACCCATTCTTAGCCAAGAGAAATTTTACTGAGAGGAGCCTCTAACCCTCTAAATCTTAGGAAGGAATCTAACCTTCCTAAGTTGGGCCTCTAACCCCCTAAATCTTAGGAAGGAATCTACCCTTCCTAAGTTGGGCCTCTAACCCCCTAAATCTTAGGAAGGAATCTAACCTTCCTAAGTTGGGCTTCAAACCCAAGTTCAGTCAAGCATCCTTGCCTTTTATTGAGAGGGGCCTTTAACCCACTCTGTCTTAGGAGAGACTTTAACTCCACTAAGTTGGGCCTGTAACCCAATCCCATTCTTTACCCAGGTATATGCACCCCACTTACCCACAGTTGGCCAATCAGTGCTGCAGTCTTTGGGTTGGAGGGTCTCCTCTGTATCATCCCTTCCATGGTTCATCAGAAAGACGTTACCAGACCCCAGTACTTACCCAAAGTTAGCCTTTGGGTCAGGATTTCCTTAGTATTGTTCCTTCTGTGGTCACCAGAAAGATGTTACCTGACAGGGGTCCTGATCCAGACCCCAAGAGAGGATTCTTGGCTCTCACACAAGAAGGAATTCAGGGTGAGTTCATACAGTAAAGTGAAAACAAGTTTATTAAGAAAGTAAAGGAATAAAGAATGGCTACTTCATAGAGAGAATAGCCTCTAGTAATAACATTTAAATATCCTGATAATCATACCGTGTGTCCTTTATGTCCTGCTAAATAATTACCTGTTGAACTAATGCAGTGCCAGAAGATTGTCAAAATGGTGCTGATAATGGAGAAGAGTCGATATCAAGATATTTCACAAATCTTATCAAAACTGTTTAATACATCTTAAAGACTGGGATAAGAAACCACCTTTAAAGTATACTATTTGGGAAGAAAAAACAGAAATCAGATTTCTTCCTCAGTTCATATATAATACATATTCTAGATGGATTAAAAATGTAAATAGGGGCCAGGCACGGTGGCTTACGCCTGTAATCACAGCACTTCAGGAGGCCGAGGTGGGTGAATCACGAGGTCAGGAGATCAAGACCATCTTGGCTAACACAGTGAAACCCCGTCTCTACTAAAAATACAAAAAATTAGCGAGGTGTGGTGTTGGGTGCGTGTAGTCCCAGATACTCGGGAGGCTGAGGCAGGAGAATGGCATGAACCCAGGAGGCGGAGCTTTCAGTGAGCCAAGATCACACCACTGCACTACAGCCTGGGCGACAGAGCAAGACTGCGCCTTAAAAATAAATAAATAAATAAAATAAATATGAAAATGAAAATGTTAAGACTCTCAGAAAATATCAAGGCGCTCATGATAGGACTCAGCTGCATCTGTCTGTCTCTTTGGCCATACTCTGGCAGTGGCTGAATTAGGGCAGCTGGGATTTGATGCACCACCTGGTTCTCAGACACTTCTAGACGCTGTGCTCCAGAAACTCTAAGTTAGATAAAGCTGCACAGAAAAGGGTCAATCAGAAAAAGATAAATAAGACTGATTTAATAACTACAGAAATCTTAACAGAACACAGATCTTCATTGAACTTCCCTTATAAGCAGCCAAAGGAAAAGTGTTTCCAACTTCTAAGACCTCAGACAAGGCTGACCATGATGGCTTATGCCTGTAATCCCAGCACTTTGGGAGTTCAAGGAGGGTGGATTGCCTGAGCTCAGGAGTTCGAGACCAGCCTGGGCAACACGGTGAAACCCCGTCTCTACTGAAATACAAAAAATTAGCCAGGCATGGCGGCATGCGCTTGTAGTCCCAGCTACTCGGGAGGCTGAGGCAGGAGAATCGCTTGAACCTGGAAGGTAGAGGTTGCAGTGAGCCGAGATTGCACCATTACACTCCAGCCTGGGTAGCAGAGTGAGACTCTATCTCAAAACAAAATAAAACAAAACTCAGGCAAGAATTGCTCTGTGCTCTTGATGTGGCCCCCACACATTCCCTTCATAACCTGGAATCCCTACTGTAGTGTTTGCTCTTACCTGGAGCAGCTAAAAGATGAGGGAGAGTCAGAAGTGGTATGTGTTAGTCTGTTCTCATGCTGTTAATAAAGACATACCTGTGACTGGGTAATTTATTAAAGGAAAGAGGTTTAATGGACTCACAGTTCCACATGGCTGGGGAGGCCTCACAATCATGGCAGGAGGCAAAGGAGGAGCAAAGGCATGTCTTACATGACAGCAAGCAAGAGAGCCTGTGCAGGGAAACTACCCTTTATAAAACCATCAGATCTCGTGAGACTTACTATCACGAGAACAACATGGGAAAAACCTACCCCCATGATTCAGTTACCTCCCACCAGGTCCCACCCACCACACATGGGGATTATGGGGAGCTACAATTCAAGATGAGATTTGCGTGGGGACACAGCCAAACCATATCATGGTAGAATTTTACAATTGGAATTAGAAAAACAAACATTTCAGCTCTAACATGTAAAGAGCTTGAAAGTCATCAGTCACATTCAAAAAGCAAGAAAAAGGCTAACCAAAATGAAAGTCTGTGGCTTTAGAACCATCAGAGAATTGAGGCCATGGGACAAGCCTTCACTCTAAAATCTGGACAAGCATGCAAGTACAGTGAGTCACAGCCAGATCAGTTTACCTGGAGCAGAAGCTGCTGGAGCCCTAACACTTACGTGGGAATTTTGAAAAATGGCTGAGGCTAAGTGTGGGCCAGTGTGCAAGGGAGAAACTCCTTGGGACCCAGTCTTAGAGGAACCTCTTACTTTCATGGGGTTTGCCTCCAAGAACCTCATCAGCTTCCCACAGTAAAAATCCAAGAAGAAAAAAAATCCTTCATGTTTTACAGCATTGAGAAGGGAAAAGTAACCAATCTGAAAGAGATCTAGAGCATTCTATTCTCCATAACAAAAGAAATTGTAACTCCAAGGGAGATGTTGCCAGAGCCTTTTTTGTTCAGGGGGAAGGTAGTTAGCCAACCACAACCCCCTTTAGCCTTCCCATTTCACCTAAGGGGAGGGAAAAAAAAAAACTTAGAAACACTTCACAGCACAAACACAGAACCACTAAAAGACTTGAGATTTAATCATAAGTTTATAGAGTGCTTTCCCTGCCCCACACCCCACTACCAGGTTGCAATGGTCTAAATGTTTGTATCCCTCCAAAATTTACATGTTGACACCTAACCCCCATCCCTAATGTATTAAGAGGTGGGGCCTTTCGTGGGTGTTAGGTCCTGAGTGTTCTGCCCTGATGAATGGAATTAGTTCCCCCAATAAAAGAGCTTGAGGAACCTATTTGCCCCTTCCCTCTTCCTCCATGTGAGGACACAGCAACATGATGCCATCTATGAGGAACGGACCCTCACCAGACACTGAATCTGCCAGTACCTTGATCTTGGATTTCTCAGCCTGAAAACTGTAAGAAATAATTTTCTGTTGTTTATAAGTTACACAATTTAAGGTATTCTGTTATAGCAGCATAAAAAGACTAAGACACATGTCTTCAAGACTCCCATATAGTAACAATGGATTACAAATGGAGGAGCTGTAACTATGTAATAAGGAGTTCTTAGGGAAACCAGAGGCACTGGTATTAAAAACAAAACACAACAAGGACACTAGAGGAAACGGAAACATCTGGCACCTACAACTACTGCAGACATTAAACACGGCCTCCTTTCTAGCCAGATTACCCTAAGGCCTCACTTTAAAAGACTGTTTACCTCAGATCCTATTACCTAATACATCATGTTCTACTTTTAGCAATTACAAAGCATGCTAAAAAGCAAGGGAAAAAAACGGACTAAAACAAAGTAAGCAGTACTAGACGGATATGATACAAATTTAGGAATTATCAGATAAGGAATTTAAAGTAACTGATTAATATATTAAAAGCTGTAATAGAACAAATAGACAACCTGCAAGAACAGATGCATAATGCAGGCAGAGAGATGGGAACACTGAAAATGAATCAAAAGAAAATGCTAGAAATAAAAAACACTGTAATAGAAATGAAGAATGCCTTTGTTGGGCTCATCAGTGGATTAGACACAGCTACAAAAAGAATCAGTGATCCTGAACATAGATAAATAGAACTTTCCCAAACGGACATGCAAGGAGAAACGAAAATGAAAGTAAAAAGGACAGAATGTCCAAGAACTCTGGGACAATTTAAAAGGATGTAACACATTATTTGAATACCACAAGAATTAGCAGCAGGAGAGATATTTAAAGTAGTAATGGCCAAGAATTTTCCAAAATTAGTGACAGATGCAAAACTACAGAACCAGGAAGCTTAGAGGACACCAAGAAGAATAAATACCAAGATATGTACACCTATGCACATCATCTTCAAATGCAGGAAAAGAAAGACAAATAGAAAATACTGAAAGAAACCACAAGGAACGACAATACTAGAGGAATAAAGATAAGAAATCTTACCAGAAACCATGCAAGAACAGAGTGAAGTGACATATAAAGTGTTCAGAGAAAAACAACTAAGCTAGTCTTCTGTATCCAATGAAATTATGCTTCAAGTATGAAGGAGCAATAAAGACTTTCTTAGACAAACAGAAATTAAGAGAATTTGTCACCAGTAGACCTGCCTTGCAGGACATATTAGTAGATGTTCTTTAGAGTGAAATAAAATGTTTTTGGTCAGAAACTTGGAGCTACATAAAGAATAGAAAAGAATTAGAGAAGGAATAGGTGGAAGTAAAATATTTTCCTGTTCTAACATAGGAATATTTTCCTATTCTGAATGGATTTAACAGGTAACAGTTTGTTCAAAATAATGGCAACAATGTATTTGATGATTATATAGCTTATGGATAAAGAGGAAAAGTCAACAGGGCAAGAAATCCAAAACGAAAAAATCAGCTCCAAGAATTTTATTAAGAGAATGTATTGGACAGGTTAGAAAATTCAAAACGGGAACATTCAGAAAAGTTGATATATCAAGAAGATAAATTTTTTTTATTTTTGAGACAGAGTTTTACTCTGTCACCCAGACTGGAGTGCAATGGCACGATTTCGGCCCTCTGCAGCCTCCACCTCCCAGGTTCAAGTGATTCTCATGCCTCAGCCTCCTGATTAGCTGGGATTACAGGTGTGCACTACCACACCTGGCTAATTTTTGTATTTTTAGTAGAGACGGGATTTCACCATGTTGCCCGGCTGGTCTCGAACTCCTGGCCTCAGGTGATCTGCCTGCCTTGGCTTCCCAAAGTGCTGGGATTACAAGTGTGCACCAACCGTGCCCAACAAGAAGAGAAATTCTTTGAAGTGGTTAAATAACATACTTCATGAAGTAAACAAGAATAGAAATGACCTATTGTACTGAAGCAATACATTTATACAACTTTCTGGCCTTTTTTTTTTTTTTTTTTTTTGTCTCTTCTATGTTTGACAGTTTTTATTTTAAAAAATCAACAGGAAAACATATTTGCTGATCACCCCTGTATTATGATAGTGAATAGGTGAAGTGAACTACAGTGTGACCGTATCACAAATGTACTGAGAAGAATGCTTTCATGTTCACCAAATAGACCGTATTAGCCTTATTTCCACAAAGGTTATGTACATTCACTCTTAATATGATTTATCATAATTTTACTATTTTATAATCAACATGTAAGTACCTTTGTTGGTTGTTGTTTTTTTTTTCCTTAGAGATGGGGTCTGACTTTATCAGCCAGGCTGGAATGCAGTGGCACAATCGTAGCTCACTGCCGCCTTGAATTCCTGGGCTTGAGGAATCCTCCCGCCTGAGCCTCCTGAGTGGCTAGGACTACAAGCATGTACCACCATGCCTGGCTAATTTATTTTAAAAAAAATTTTTTTAAGAAACAGTCTCACTATGTTGCCCAGGCTGGTCTTGAACTCCTGGGTTCAAGCAGTCCTCCTGCCTCGGCCTCCCAAAGTGCTGGGATTTATAAGTGTGAGGCACTGTGCCCGGCCCTTTTTTGGGTTTTATTAGGATTTTTTATTAGTATGTTTCTAAGATACTAATGGTCCATATTAATTTAATATATTTAACTTTTCTGGATGAGCCATTTTAATTTCAGTCTTCTATTTTCATAAAATTTAACTGTAAGAGTTGCTTAAAAACAAAAGGTCACAAAAATTTTTCATTGGTCTTTTGACAATATATGAAGTGACTATAATTTGTAATATTAATGTAGTCAAACTTATCAGTCTTTTCTTTAACAGTTTGTTCTTTTTGTTACGTATCCCTACTTTAGTCTCTATTTTCTGTCTTTTAAAAATATTTGTTCATTCATTTATTCATTCTCCTTCAGGTTGGAGAAATGTCTTTTATTACTTGCCATTTTATGTAGTGAGATTTTTTTCTCTTTAATATTCATCCTGCAAATGGTAATGTTTTCACTGAGTTTTACAAGATTACAGTTTCTTTGTTTTGACAGGGTCTCTCACTCTGTCACCTACGTTGGAGTGCTGTGGCACAATCTCAGCTTACTGCAGCCACAACCTTCTGGGCTCAGATGATCCTCCCACCGCAGCCTCCTGGGTAGCTGGGACTGCAGGCATGTGCTACCATGCCTGGCTAGTTTTTTTTTGTAGAGATTGGGGTTTCACCATGTTGCCCAGGCTCATCTTGAACTCCTGGGCTCGAGCATTCTGCCTGCCTTGGCACTGAAGTGCTGGGATTACAGGCGTAAGCCATCTCATTTGACCTGTGGTTCTTTTTCTAAGTCTATAACCTCTAATTTGAGGTCAAAATATCAGATCTTACTTAAATAAAATAAAAGTGGAGAAATCCTGGTGGTTGTACCTAACAGTTTAGCTTAACGAATGTGATATTTATCACCCCTAACAAATATATTAACATGTGTTTGCTTTTATATAGGCATGTAGAAGTCCAGGTGTTTGGTGACCACCATGGCAATGCTGTGTACTTGTTTGAAAGAGACTGTAGTGTGCAGAGACGACATCAGAAGATCATTGAGGAGGCCCCAGCGGTAAGCACCTTGGAAAGAAATTTCTAAGCTTCTCTATAATGTGAATCTTACTCTGATTTTCACATCAGAAGTCTGCGAATCTGGTGTCTCTCACCCCTCAAACTCCTGCTGGACAGCTGTTTCCTAATAGCAGTGTAATGAAAAGACCTCCTGCGGTATTGGGGATGAGGAGGAGACTGATGTTCTGGGGGTAGACACAACAGGGCCGTGTTCCTTCTGGATAAAATATGGGAAAATCTACTCTGATTCACCTATCTGATTTACAGTGAAAAGCTGTATAGTGGGGTTTCAGTGCACATTTTAAATTGTAATGAACAGCTAGGTGCGGTGGCTCACGCCTGTATTCCCAGCACTTTGGGAGGCCAAGGTGCGTGGATCACCTGAGGTTGGGAGTTCAAGACCAGCTAGACCCACATGGAGAAACCCCCAACTCTACTAAAAATACAAAATTAGCCAGGTTTGGTGGCGCGTGCCTATAATCCCAGCTACTTGTGAAGGCTGAGGCAGGAGAATTGCTTGAACCTGGGAGGCGGAGGTTGCGGTGAGCCAAGATGACGCCATTGCACTCCAGCCTGGGCAACGAGCAAAACTCCGTCTCAAAAAAAAAATACAGAAAATCGTAATGAACTAGAATTAATTACTGCAATGGAATGGTCTGGTTAATTGAATGTATTTTTTGTGGAGAAGGCTTTTTTAATTACCATTTCATATGTTCCCAAAATATGTGAGAGATTTTCCTGCCTTATTGGTTATATTATAGAGATGAGAGGGTCTCTCATTTGGCAGCGCTTGCTTGCTTAACATTATTTGTTTACATCTCTTTGAGCCTTACCCCTGATTGGTTGAGGTGATTACCTGGGTCAAAGCCTGCAACTAGGACTACCTAATTTTGGATTTACATTTCTGTGGAGATTGCTACTGCCATGGATTCTTGTTCAATGTTATATAGATGTTTTTTTAAATATATATTTATTTCCAAAAAGTCAGGGATCAGAGGTTTCTGGTTAATCAGTACATTATTCTTATACCATATTCAAATTTTAATTTATGTTGCAGAATATATTAACTTCTGTTGTAGAATATATTATACCATTCTATATTATACCAGAATATGTTATGCCATGAATATTGACATATTAAATGTCAATAGAAATTGCAGTAAAGCCTTATTTTCAAGTGGTGATTACTTAAATTTATATCTGTATAGCACTGTTTTTAAAAAGTTAAAAACTTTGTTTACTTCTTGACATATATTTCTTTTTATGTACCTTTCTTATTAACTTGGAATCTCAAGGTTTCCCATTATTTTAAGGTAATCATTAGGCACATCACTCAGATTGCTTATCATCCTGAAGCAAAATAAGGACTGTTGAAAGTTACCATATTGATACATATAGTTTTGTTTTGTTTTTTTGAGACAAGGTCTGGCTTTGTCATCCAGGCTGGAGTGCAGTGGCGTGATCATAGCTTATTGCAGTCTCCAACTCCTGGGCTCAAGCTGTCCTCCCCTCAGCCTCCAGAGTACTTGGGACTACAAGTGCATGCCACCATGCCTGGCTAATTTTTTTTTAATTTATTGTAGAGATGGGGTCTTACTGTGTTGACCATGCTGGTCTCAAACTTCTGGCTTCAAGTGATCCTTTAACCTCAGCCTCCCAAGCACTTGGATTACAGGCCCGAGCCACTGTGCTCAGCCTGAAACATAATTTTAAGTGGACATATAGCTATAAAAGCTGTCATGTAGATACAATGGACAAAGATATGTAATTATGCTGAGTAATATCTGCAATGCATAGAAATTAGTAGCAGAATCATTAAACTTTGGTATATTGATAGTTAAACTAGCATAGGACAGTTCTTGATGAAGTATATAATATTAGCTTTTTATCCTTCTTTTTTTTTTTTTTTGAGACGGAGTTTTGCTCTGTCACCCAGGCTGGAGTGCAGTGGCGCTACCTCGGCTCACTGCATCCTCCGCCTCGTGGGTTTAAGCAGTTCTCTGCCTCAGCCTCCCAAGTAGCTGGGATTACAGGCACCCACCACCACACTCGGCTAATTTTTGTTTTGTATTTTTTAATAGAGACAGGGTTTCACCATCTTGGCCAGGCTGATCTTGAACTCCTAACCTCATGATCAACCCACCTTGACCTCCCAAAGTGCTGGGATTACAGGCGTGAGCCACCGCACCCGGCCAACTTTTTATCCTTTTTCATGCAGAATTTGATACATAGAAATATAATACAGTCATGCATTGCTTAACAATAGGAATACATTCTGAGAAATGCGTCCTTAGGTTATTTTGTAATCGTGTGAACATCATAGAGTGTATTTAAACCTAAATAGCAAAGCCTACCACACACCTAGGCTGCTAGTAGAGCCCATTGCTCCTAGGTTACAAACCTATACAGCATGTTACTGTACTGAATACTGTAGGCAGTTCTAACACAGTGGTAAGTATTTGTGTATCTAAACATATATAAACATAGAAAAGGTACAGTAAAAATACAGTATAAAAGATTATTAAAATGATACACCTGTATGGAATAGTTACCATGAATTGAGCCTGCAAGATTTTCAGTTGCTCTGGGTGGGACAGTGAGTGAATGTGAAGACCTAGTACATCACTGTACACTTGGTAAACACTGTACACTTACACTCAATTAAATTTATAAAAAATATTTAATAAATTAGCCTTAACTTACTGTAACTTTTTTACTTTATAAACTTTCAAATTTTTTTTTCACTTTTTGACTCTTTTTTCATAATACTTAGCTTAAAACACAAACACATTATACAGACATACGAAAATATTCTTTCTTGGCTAGGTGTGGTGGCTCATACCTGTAATCCCAGGGCTCTAGGAGGCTGAGACGGGTGGGTCACTTGAGGTCAGGAGTTTGAGACCAGCCTGGCCAACATGCTGAAACCCTGTCTTTACTAAAAATATAAGAATTATCTGGGTGTGGTAGCAGGCACCTGTAATCCCAGCTACTCAGGAGGCTGAGACAGAATTGCTTTAAAAAACCCAGGAGGCAGAGGTTACAATGAGCCGAGATCACACCACTGCACTCCAGCCTGGGCAACAGAGTGAGACTCCATCTCCAAAAAAAAAAAAAAAAAAATTATTTATAGCCTTATTCTATAACCTTTTTCCTGTTTTTTAATTTTTTTTTTTTTTTTTTTTTGAGACAGAGTCTCACTCTGTAGCCTAGGCTGGAGTGCAGTGGTGCAGTCTTGACTCAGTGCAGCCTCTGCCTCCTGAGTTCAAGTGATTCTCGTGCCTCANATTTTTTAATTTTTTTTTTTTTTTTTTTTGAGACAGAGTCTCACTCTGTAGCCTAGGCTGGAGTGCAGTGGTGCAGTCTTGACTCAGTGCAGCCTCTGCCTCCTGAGTTCAAGTGATTCTCGTGCCTCAGCCTCCAGAGTAGCTGGGACTACTGGCACTGGCCATCACACCCGGCTAATTTTTGTATTTTTAGTAGATATGGGGTTTCACTATGTTGGCCAGGCTGGTCTCGAACTCTTGACGTCATGATCCGCCCACCTCAGCCTCCCAAAGTACTGGGATTACAGGCGTAAGCCACTGCACCCGGCCCCTATTTTAAAATTTTTAAATTAAATTAAATTAAATTTTTTCAAGACAGGGTCTTGCTGTGTCACCCAGGCTGGATGGAGTGCAGTGGCACAAACATGGCTCACTAGACCCCTGACGTCTTGGGCTCAAGTGATCCTCCCACCTCAGCCTCCTTAGTGACTGAAACTATAGGGGTGTGCTATCATGCCTGGCCAATTTTTTTTATTTTTTAGAGACGAGGGCTCACCGTGTTGCTCTATGGTTTGATTCTCGCCAGGCTGTTATCAGTCTCCTGGGCTCAAGTGCTTCACCCATCTCGGCCTCCCAAAATGTTGGGATTACAGGGGTGAGCCACCACACCTGGCCTGTTTTAACTTTTTAAACTTTTCTATTAAAAATGAAGACACAATCACACCCATTAGACCTAAACAGAGTCAGGATCATCAATGTCACTTTCTTTTCTCCACATCTTGTCCCACTAAAAGTTTTCAGGGTCAATAACATCTTTGGAGCTGTCATATTCTATGATAACAATGCCGCCTTCTGAAATACCTCCTGAAGGACCTGCCTGAGGCTGTTTTACAGGTGACTTATTTTTTTCAGTAAAAGGGATACACTTTAAAGTAACTATTAGAATTGTATAGTATAGTAAATTAAAAAAAAAAAGTAGTTGTATTATAAAGTACTATATGCAGTGCATCATTGTGCTATACTTTTTTTTTTTTTTTGAGACGGAATCTCGCTCTGTCACCCAGGCTAGAATGCAGTGGCGTGATCTCTGCTCACTGCAAGCTCCACCTCCTGGGTTCACATCATTTTCCTGCCTCAGCCTCCCGAGTAGCTGGGACAACAGGCGCCCACCACCACACTCGGCTAATTTTCTTTGTATTTTTAGTAGAGACAGGGTTTCACTGTGTTAGCCAGGATGGTCTGGATCTCCTGACCTCGTGATATGCCTGCCTCAACCTCCCAAAGTGCTGGGATTATAGGCGTGAGCCACTGTGGCCGGCCGATTGTGCTATACTTTTGTATACTGGCAGTGAAGTCGTTTTGTTTACACCAGCCTCACCACAAAACACATGACTAATGACTGTGCTGTGATGTTATGGCAGCTACAGTGTCACTAGGTGATAGGGATTTTTCAGCTCCATTATAATCTTATGGGACAACTGTTGTATGTGTGATCTGTCGTTGACTGAGAAACATCATTACGTGACACCTGACTGAATTGAATTTTAGTGGAATTTCTAGTAAGGCAAGCTACTAATGGAGATTTATTTAAATATCTTTTTCATAGCCTGGTATTAAACCTGAAGTAAGAAAAAAGCTGGGAGAAGCTGCAGTCAGAGCTGCTAAAGCTGTAAATTATGTTGGAGCAGGTATGTTAAGATTTGCTTCTAATGGAAGAGACATTAACAGTGATTAATTTATGTTTTAAAAGGAAAGAGAAACACAAGTTTTAAATCAGTCGCTTTCAAGCTGTTTTGACCATATTCACAGTAAGACATACGTTTGATATTGAGACCTGGTATGTACACATAAATGTTTATTTTTACATACATATATATTTGAAACAAACGTTTCATTAAACAGTACCTGTCTTAATTATATGAGTTTTGATATTTTGTATTCTATTTTAAAATCACTAGATTGATTTTTTTTTACTTCTTTATAGTTAATAAACTTTATTTTTTAGAGCAGTTTTAAGCCTACAGCAAAATTGAGCAAAAAGTACAGAGAGTTCCCATATACCCCCGTCCCCCGCCGACACTCCCCAACACACAAACTCCCACAGTATCAGCATCCCTGTACCAGAGTGGTAACGTTTGTTAAAGTCAGTGACCCTACAGTGACGCATCATTATCACCCAAGTCCGTAGTTGACATTAGGGCTCACTCTTGGTGGTGTACATTCTGTGAGTTTTGACATGAAATGTATGAAATGTAATGAAATGTATCCACCATTGTACTATGGTATAGAATAGTTTCAGTGCCCTAAATATCCTCTGTGCTCTATTCATCCCTCCATTCCCCCTAAACCCCGGCAGCCATTCATGTTTTTACTGCCTCCCTAGTTTTGCCTTTTCAAGAATGTCATATAGCTGGAATCCTACAGTATTTAGCCTTTTCAGATTGGTTTCTTTATAATATGCATTTAAGTTTCCTCCATGTCTTTTCACGGCTTGATAGTTCATTTCTTTTTTATGCTGAATAATATTTTGTTGTCTCGATGTCCCAGAGTTTATTATCCATTCAGCTACTGAAGGACGTGTTGGTTGCTTCCAAGTTTTGGCAATTATGAATAAAGCTGCTATAAACGCCCTGGAAACAAACAGGCTTTTGTATGGACATAATTTTTTAGTTTATTTGGGTGAATACTAAGGAGCGTGCTACTGAGTCATATGGTGAGAGAATGTTTAGTTTTGGAAGAAACTGACAAACTGTCTTCTAGAGTGACTGTACTATTTTGCATTCCTACCAGCTACAAAAGAGGTTTCCTGTTGCTCCAAATCCTCAACAGCTTTTGGTGATGTCAGTGTTTTGGATTCGGGTCATTTGGTATCTCATTGTTTTAATTTGCATTTCGCTAATGACATACAATATTGAACATATTTTCATATGCATACTTGCCATCTGTATATCTTCTTTAATAAAGTGTCTGTTCAGGTCTTTCACCCATTTTTAATCAGGTAGTTTGTTTTCCTATTGTTGAATTTTAAGAGTTCTTTGTATATTTTGAATAACAGTTATTTATCAGATGTGCCTTTTCAAACCTGTCCGTCTGAGGCTTGTCTTCACTTCTCTTGACTTTCCCTTTCTTTTTTTTCTTTTTTTTTCTTTTTTTTTTTTGAGAGAGAGTCTCACTCTGTCTCCCAGGCTGGAGTGTAGTGGCGCGATCTCAGCTCACTGCAACCTCCATCTCCCAGGTTCAAGCTATTCTCCTATCCCAGCCCCCCAAGTAGCTGCGATTATGGGCATGCGCCATCACACACCCAGCTACTTTTTTGCATTTTAGGTAGAGATGGAGTTTCACCACGTGAGCCAGGCTGATCTTGAACTCTTGACCTCAGGTGATTCGCCCACCTTGGCCTCCCAAAGTGCTGGGATTACAGGCATGAGCCACCACACCCGGCTGACTTTCCTTTTCACAGAGCAGAAGTTTTAAGTTTTAATGAAGTCCAGCATATCAATTATTTGTAGATCATGCCTTTGGTGTTGTATATAAAAAGTCATCACCATATTCAAGCTTGTCTAGGTTATATTATACTCGGCTGGCCTTGTGCTCTTTTGAAAGGTTATTAATTATTGATTCAATCTCTTTAATAAACATAGCTATTCAGATTATTTCTCTTTATAGAGACAGGGTCTCATTATATTGCCCAGGCTGGTCTTAGACTCTTGGCCTCAAGAGATCCTCCTGCCTTAGCCTCCCAAAGTGCTGGGATTACAGGCATGAGCCACCATGCCAGCCTATCCTCACTGCAACCTCCACTTCCTGAACTCGAGCAGTCTTCCCACCTCAGCCTCCCAAGTAGCTGGAACTACAGGCATGTGCCACAACACTCAGCTAATTTTTAAACTTTTAGTAGAGACAGGGTCCCCCCATATTGCCAAGGCTGGTCTCAAACCCCTGAGCTCAAGCATTCCTCCCACCTTGGCCTCCCAAAGTGTTGGGATTACACACATGAGCCGCTGCACCTGGCCCTAGGTTCTCTCTTTCTTGTATGAGTTTTGACAGATTGTGTCTTTGAAGGAATCGGTTCATTTCATCTAGGTTATCACATTTGTGGGCATAGAATTATTCGTATTTCTTTATTATCATTTTAATGTCCATGGGATCTGTAGTGATAGCCCTCTTTTTGTTCCGTTACTAGCAATTTGTGTTTTCTCTCTTCTTTTTTTCTTGGTTAACCTGGCTAAAGGTTACTGTGTTTTTGTTTTGTTTTGTTTTTGAAACAGAGTCTCACTCTGTCACCAGGCTGGAGTGCAGTGGCGAGATCTTGGCTCACTGCAACCTCCACCCACTGGGGTTCAAGTGATTCTCCTGCCTCAGCCTCCTGAGTAGCTGGGACTACAGGCGCGCACCACCACACCCAGCTCAGTTTTTGTATTTTTAGTAGAAACGGGATTTCACCATCTTGGCCAGGATGGTCTTGATCTCTTGACCTCGTGATCTGCCCACCGCAGCCAAGGTTATTGATTTTATTGATCTTTTCAAGGAACCAATTTGGGTTTTGGTGATTTTTTTCTATTGATTTTCCATTTTCAATTTCATTAATTTTTGCTTTAACTTTTATTATTTCTTCTGCTTACTTTGGATTTAATTTGCTGTTCTCATTAATTAAAATATAAGCTTAGATTATCGATTTTGGTATTTTCTTCTTTTCTAATATATACATTCAATGCTATAAATTTCCCACTATGCACTGCTTTTGATACATTCTTCAAATTTTGAAAGTTGTATTTTTATTTAATTCAAAATATTTTAAATTTTTTCTTGAGATTTCTTTATTGATTCAGGTGTCATTTAGAAGTGTGTTGTTTAATATCCAAATATCTTAGGATTTTCCGGATATCCTTCTGTTAGTGATTTCTAGTTTAATTCTGTTACGTTCTGAGAGCAGACACTGTATGATTTCTATTCTTTTAAATTTGTTAAGACGTGGTTTATGTTACAGAATGTGGTCTATCCTGGTGAATATTCCTTTCTAGTTTGAGAATGTGTTCTGCTGTTGTTGGATGAAATAGTCTATAGATGACAGTGGTATCCAGTTGATTGATGGTGCTGTTGAGTTCAACTATGTCCTTATTGATTTTCTGCCTGCTGGATCATCCATATTTATTTAATAACAGATAGGTGTTAAAGTCTCCAACTATAATAGTGAATTAACTATAATAGTGAATTAATCTATTTCTCCTTACAATTATTTTTTGCCACATATATTTTATGCTCTGTTGTTAGGTACATGCATGTTAAAAATTGTTATGTCTACCCCTTTATCATTGTTTAATACCCCTCATCCCTGATAACTTTTCCTGCTCTGAAATTTGCTCTAAAATTAAGATGGCTACTCCCACTCTCTTTGGTGTTAGCATATTCTATCTTTCTCTGTTTTTACTTTAAATCTACAAGTCTTTATATTTAAAGTGGATTTCTTGTAGATAACATATATTTGTCTGTTGCTTTTTTATCTGCTCGAACAACCTCTGTCCTTTAATTGGTATATTCAGACCTCAACATTTAAAGTGATTGTTAATATACTTTGATTAATATTTACCATATTTATTATTGTTTTCTGTTTATTCCCCTTTTTCCTATTTTTATCTTTCAGACTTTTTCTGCCTTTCATGGTTTTAATTGAGCATCTTATATGATCCAATTTCCTCTCCTGTTTTAGCATATCAAGTATGGTCATATGCTGCATAACACCATTTTGTTCAATATAACAGTGGTTCCATAAGATTGAAATGCAGCTGAAAAATTCCTATCTAGTGACATTGTGGCTACTGCAACATCATAGTACAATGCATTACTTTTTTTAGGTTTAGATATATTTAGATATACAAATACTTACCACTGTGTTACAGTTGCCTACAGTATGCAGTAACATGTTATTATTGTTTCAAATATTACTTCCATTCCTTCCTTTCTTCTCCTTCTGATATTCTCATTCTGTGTAGTTATACCTTTTGTAGTTGGCTTACAGTGCTAGGTATTGTTCTGTTTAAGGTTTTTTTCTCATTGTTTTTCAGAATTGGAAATTTCTGTTGTCATATCCTGAAGTACAGAGGTTCTTTCCCCTGCCATACCCAATGTGCTAATGAGCCCCCCACAAAGCATGCTTCGTTTCTGTTAGGGTTATGGTTTTGTTTTTTTGGTTTTTTTCAATTCTAGCATTTCCTTTTTATTCTTTCTTAGAATTTTCACTTCTCTGCTTACATTGTCCATCTGTTCTTGCATGTTGTCTACTTTTTTCATTAAAGCCCTTAGCCTGTTAATCACAGTTTAGAATTTCTGTGTCTGATAATTCTAACATTCCTGCCATACCTGATGCTTCTTCAGTCTCTTCGAACTGTGTTTTTTGCCTTTTAGTATGCCTTGTAATTTTTTGTTGAAAGATGGACCTGGTGTACTGGGTAAAGAGAATTTTGCTAAACAGGCCTTTTGTAATGTGATAAGGCTGGAGGGGGCGTGTTCTACTGTCCCATGATTGGATGTCAGTCTTGCTGAGCCTGTGCCCCTGGTGTGTGAACTTCACCAGCGCTTCCCAGTATGTTTTTGTTTTGTTCTCCTCCACCCCTTAGATTGGACAGGATGTCTGGCAAAGGCTGGGGTTGAGTATTTCTCCTCCCCCAGTGAGATTAGGCTCTGATAAAATCCCAATCGTTTAGGCTCTGATAAAATAGTTTTTCTCAAGGGCAAACCTTGAATGTTTTGGTGTATTTCAAACTGGTTGCATTTCCCTTCTTCTGATGCTGGAAGCATGGGAGGATTTTTTTCTGATATTCACTGTGAAGGTCTGGCAGAGCTCCTAGAGGTAAAACTCACAGAAGTGTGGGGTCCTCCTGTAACTGGGTCGCCTTGGAGTTTTTAACTCTCAGAGTTGTCCACACTGAGCTGCCAGGAATTTGTCAATTACAGCTCAGGCTTATCCTCATGGCATCTCTATATCTGCCTGTCAGTTGTCTGTCTCTCTGGTTCTGTGGACAAGCAGCTTGCCCTGTGACCTGATTTCTCTGACAAATTTAAAAATTGTTGATTTTCAGCTTGTTCAGCTTTTTACTTGATAGGACAGAGTGGTGACTTCTAAGCTCCTTGATGCCGGATCAGATGCCAAGAGTCTTCAAATTGATTTTAAGCTGGGCACAGTGGCTCACACCTGTAATCCCAGCACTTTGGGAGGCCAAGGCAGGCAGATCACTTGAGGTCAGGAGTTCGAGACCAGCCTGGCCAACATGGTGAAACCCCATCTCTACAAAAAATACAAAAAATTAGCCGGACATAGTGGCGTGCGCCTGTGTTCCCATCTACAGGGAGGGTGAGGTAGAAGAATTGCTTGAACCCAGGAGGCAGAGGTTGCAGTGAGCCAAGATCGCGCCATTGCACCCCAGCCTGGGTGACAGAGTGAGATTCCGTCTTTAAAAAAAAAAAAGAATTGATTTTAAAATCCACTAATGGGTTGTGACCACACTTTTAAAAACAATTTTACATTGTATTCACTTTAAGCTAAGAGAAAAACACACAAACACAGAAACACAGAAGACTACAAACTATATGATTTCATTTATATAAAATTCTAGGAAACCTATAGTGACAGAAAGCAGATTGGTGGTTTCCTGGATCCCAGGGTTTAGTGAAGGGACTGATTCCAAATGGGAACAAGGGAACTTTTTTTATGATGGAAATGTTCTGTAGTTTCATTGTGGTTCTATGATTGTATTCAATTGCTAAATCACACACCTACACTTAAAATAGTTACAGTTTGTTGTCTAAAATTGAACCTTAATAAAGTTAGGGGAAATTTTTTAGAGCTTAATAGAATGCCAATAGATATTAACATAAGGTTTAGTTGCCAAACAATCTTTCAATGGGTTACCAGCCAAAGGACTTTAAAAGGAAATTCCTCGGAGCCCACAATCATGGAAAAAAAGTTTTCTTTTTCTCCATGGGGTTAGGGTGAGATGGGATGTCATGCTATGAGGCTCCCAGGATTTTGGTGCTCTGAGGCAGTAACATGTGGTCCACCCTTGTTCTCACTTTACAGCAGCTGAAACGGATTCATAATTTGGGCTTACCATTTGCTCACAACCCCGAATATACCTTTTCGTTGCCAAATTTCATACAGCTCTCTATTTTTGACTAAGACTCATGCTGCTGCAAATGTGAGATGTTTTCTTCATGAAATGCAAAGTGTTACCATTGAATGAAGGCAGCAGTAAAACTTGATGTGATGCATCATGGGAGATTTTGGTTTGCTACTGATTGATTATACACTATTGAATATGACCATTGTTTTTTATCTTTTAGGGACTGTGGAGTTTATTATGGACTCGAAACATAATTTCTATTTCATGGAGATGAATACAAGGCTGCAAGTGGAACATCCTGTTACTGAGATGATCACAGGAACTGACTTGGTGGAGTGGCAGCTTAGAGTGCGAATATTTTTTCTATTAAAGATCAGCCTTGGCTGGGTGTGGTGGCTCACGCCTGTAGTCCCAACACTTTGGCAGGCCAAGGCAGGTGGATCACCTGAGGTCAGAAGTTCAATACCAGCCTGGCCAACATGGTGAAACCCTGTCTCTACTAAAAATACAAAAATTAGCTGGGCGTGGTGCCAGGTGCCTGTAGTCGCTGGTACTCAGGAGGCTGAGGCAGGAGAATCGCTTGAGCTGGGGAGGCAGAGGTTGCAGTGAGCCAAGATCACACTGCTGCATTCCAGCCTGGGTGACAGAGTGAGACTCCATCTTAATAAAAGAAAAGAAAAAATAATCAGTCTTGATGGGAGGGAGGCGAGGGTTGAAAAACTACCTAAATGGTTCCATGTTCACTGTTTGAATGATGGGTGCACCAGGAGCTCAAACCCCAGCATTATGCAAAATACCCGTGTAGCAAACGTTCACGTGTTCCACCTGAATCTATAATTTACAAAATCCAAAAACAACAACAGCAACAACACGGTCTTGAGAATAGGTTACTACCTTCTGACCTCCTAAAGCAGGTGTCATTTTGGACAGGATTCAGTTCTTGGTGATTGTGATGAGGACAGGAAGATGGGACATAAAAAGTGAAGCCACATTTGATGCTGTAGCTTTTTTTGGCACATTAAGGACTCAGATTCATTTCCCCTTAGGCATGGGCAGCCAGCAGGTGAGATTCTGTCACAGAGGCTTGCTCACAACCACATCACCTCAAGGGAAAAGCCTCATGGTCTACCTAAAGCCTCAGCATTCTGGGCCAGGCCATCATTCGATTTTAGAGGCAGGGCAGATGCTAGACAAGATGAAATGAGCTAAGGCAGAGTTGGGAATGAAGAACCAAGGAGATGGTCTAGAATGATCCAAGTAAAGTGCAGATTTATGGCTGTTGCTGGCCCATGAGTAAATGTTCATTCAGAGTAATTGTTTGGAAACTTATAAAGCATTTTGGCATTGCTATGACATGTCTACTGTATTTTTCAAACACGTAAGGTTATAACTGTTCTTTTACTGTGGATAGTTAGAAAAGCACTGGTATAAACCAGAATTCCACAAAACATACTTCTCAAATATTAATAATAGCTTAGTCTGTTTTTGTTCTCGTAAGAACAACAGATTTTACTTTAGCCTTCTTTTTCTTAACATGAAAAAAGTTTGTTAAGTAATATAGACATTCCTGATATCTGTAGGATTCTCGGTTCCTTATATATCCTGAATCTAAATTGTTTTTTTATGGTGTGATGCTAAAGTCTTGATTATTTTGATAATTTTATCTTTTCAGAACTTCTGTAAATAATAATATAATACTCCTTTTGTTGGTTCCTTGGGGGTGATTGGTGGTTTTAATTGAGCCAAAAGGTTCTTCTGGGGCTGTATATCCTAGGGTGCTAATGAAAACCAGGCACAGCAAGCTAGTAAGCTTTAGTGAGTGTCAAGAAAAACTGTAGTGGCTTTGGAAACTTCTGGAAAGAGTGTTTATATTTCCAGAATTCAAGGAAAAGCAGGACAATTTTTCTGAAGCAGTAAATCCAGAGAGTTTAGACTTTGGAAATCATAAGAGAAAAAAAGATTTCTAAGGATTAAGGAAGGAGAAAGCTTTTGGGCATTAGGGAAACCAACAGACATTTATTTTTTGTAAGAGCTTGTCAAGGCTCTTCGGAAAGAGAAGCCAGCTTTTATCATCTAGGGAGGGACACTGGAACTCAGGGAAGCTGCTGGACCTGGTTAATATACAGTTCAAGGCATTTGGCATCTGGCCTTTAAACAGAGGTAAAACAAAGGGGCTCACAAGTCAAGAGTCCAAGCTTGAGGACCTGCCTGTGTAGTCAAGCCTTCCTAGAACAAGGGTTGAACAGTGACTGATGTGAGTGTCCCGGGTTCAGGCTACAGATACAGATAGTTAACAGTGTTCAGGGAAAGCTGGTGAAAATGTCAAGGTTAGGGGTTCCAGAGAGCCAATGTCAGCCTGAGAGAACTCAAATGGCACTATCTCCAAAAACCCAGCGACACTCAAGTGGATGCCAAGCTTGGAGGAAAATGGACAGGCAAAGACAAGTCAAGGTGAACATAAGAGACGGAGTTTTGCTCTTTTTGCCCAGGCTGGAGTGTGCTGGAGTGCAATGGCGTGATCTCAGCTCACCTCAACCTCCACCTCCCAGGTTCAAGCGATTCTCCTGCCTCAGCCTCCCGTGTAGCTGGGATTACAGGCGTGCACCACCATGCCCAGCTAATTTTTGTGTTTTTAGTAGAGACGGGATTTTACCATGTTGGCCAGGCTGGTCTTGAACTACTGACCTCAGGTGATCCACCTGCCTCGGCCTCCCAAATTGCTAGGATTACAGGCATGAGCCACTGCACCTGGCCCAGAATTCTTTATTAAAATATTAAAGAATTTGTTCCAAGTCTATTGTGAACAGTGCTGCAATAAACATACGTGTGCATGCATCTTTTTAGTAGAATGATTTATAATCCTTTGGGTGTATACCCAGTAATGTGATTGCTGGGTCAAATGGAATTTTTGGTTCTAGATCCTAAGGATGGAATGATAATAGGTAACATAATGCTTACTGTATGCCAGACACTTTTCTCTGAAGCATGGAAGGCTTAAGAAACTTGTCTACATGACAAAGTAAGTATAGAGACAAAATTTGAACCTAGGCAATCTGGCTGCAGAACCTGAGGTACTTTCAAAATATACTGCCATAAAGGCATTTAATTTAGTTCCGTTTCCTTTCATTCTTAACTGCTGTGCATCCTGATCTTTCATATTTACAGATTCAGAAAAATGAAACTTTTGCCTCTGTTTTATACTTAACTGGTGTAGTTCAATGTCATGCTAAGTTACTTAGAGTCTTTTTTCCTGTATCTAGATTGCTTTTTTAGATTGTCATTTTCTCATCTTGGAAAAAAGCTTGAGAGTAAATAGAGAAAAGTGCAGTGTGTCCTCCAATAGTCATTTCCAGTTTATACTAGTTAATTGAAGAGAGTGATTTGTTGTATTGGTACATAATAGCCAAAATAGTAATAATTATAGTAACAACAAACCGTAGTGATCACCCTGTTTGTAATCTGGTATCATGCAGTACACATCAACATAACGAAATTGAAAAACCATAATTTTCCCCTTTCTGTTTTGCTTTATCACCCACTTGCTGATGAAGATTACAGCATAGGATGACAACGCCAGCCACACTTTTTGCTTGGCTGTGAATCTAGTCGTAAACACTAATAATGTACTATTTTTTTAAAAAATTGATTTGGGAATTGAGTGCTAATGTTTTAAATGAAAACTGAGAGTATGTTGCCAGTAAGAAATTTTGGTTTTGATTATATTGAACAAACACTGATTTTTATATTTGTAAGTTAGCCATCACTTTGCCTGCTTTTGCCATTTAAAAACTCTGATGCCCAAATGATAGACTGTTGCCAAGCTGCATCTGTTTTTTAATTTATTTTTGTTTTGCCCAATACTCAAATGAGTAGACAAAATAATAGTTTTTATTTGGCTGCATTGCAAAACCTAGATGTACGTTTTACCTCGAAAAAAAGCAAGACCATTGATCTACTAAGTCTGGGAGCCGCTATATGGTAGATTTCATAAGAAACACTCTTCTGTTACCAGATTGCAGCAGGAGAGAAGATTCCTTTGAGCCAGGAAGAAATAACTCTGCAGGGCCATGCCTTCGAAGCTAGAATATATGCAGAAGATCCTAGCAATAACTTCATGCCTGGGGCTGGCCCATTAGTGCACCTCTCTACCCCTCGAGCAGATCCTTCCACCAGGATTGAAACTGGAGTGCGGCAAGGTAAAGTCAAAGAAAATGAAAAGTCTCACTCAGTTTTTAAGTTTTTAGTACATTATTATTTTTGGACAAATTCTGATCCCTGAGTCTTGCGGAACTGTCTAGCATATTTTAAAATAAAGAATTTAAGTGATTTCTCAGTAACCATTCCTTTTTCCCTCTGGAATTGTTATTTTTAAAGAATAGCAAGTATTTTTAAACAGTGAACTCCTTTTCTTTGAAATTCAGCAGTACTTGGTCAAACCTAACCAGGAAATATTTTGTGCGTACTGTTTTTGACCTTGCCTCATTACAAAACTGATTTAAGATGACTGATATCTGCTATGCACAAGGCAGACTGCCTTCAAGGTCCATAAAGTATAAGTTGGAGAATTAATACATAAACTTAGTGTAAGCTAAACAATAATAAAAAAGTTACAGTAAAGAAACAGTGGAAGAGTTATCACAGTTCAGCATATGATTAATAAGAGTGGTCATAACTAGTGATTATTTAGGACTTCCTACTTACAGGCACTGCTCTAGGTGATTTTTCTACATGTGTTCCTTTCACCATGAGAACTACCCTGTGAGTAGGCATTATTATCATCCCTGTTTTCTAGATGAGGAAACTGGAACACAGAAGAGTTAAGTGACTTGTCCAAGGTCATCCTTGGAGCCAAGATTCAGACCCAGACAGTCTAGCTCCAGAGTCAGTGCTCTGAGCCTCTCCTGTCATCTTAATTTCAGTTGCTGGAATAAGTTATACAGTGATGGGATATAGCAATTTTCAGGGGTAAGAGGTCACGCTAGACTAATATAATCAGGACAGATTTTTTTGTTTGTTTTTTTGTTTGTTTTTGTTTTGTTTTTGAGATGGTCTCGCTCTGTGCCCAGGCTGGAGTACAGTGGTGTGATCTCGGCTCATTACAACCTTTATCTCCCTGAGTTAAGTGATTCTCAGGCCTCAGCCTCCCGAGAAGCTGGGATTACAGGTGTATACCACTATGCCTGGCTAATTTTTTTTTGTTTTTTATATTTTTAGTAGAGACAGATTTTCACTATGTTGGCTAGGCTGGTCTCAAACTCCTAGCCTCAAGTGATCTGCCTGCCTCGGCCTCTCAAGGTGCTGGGATTACAGGGGTGAACCACCGTGCCTGGCCAGGACAAGTTTTTAAATGGATGTCTGGAATAGATTTAGATAGGTAGATTTAACAGCATAATGAAGAGTGAAGAAAAGAGAGAAAGGTATGTTCGAAGAATAGTAAGAAAATATGTGGCTGGAGACATGGGTTGAAGGCAAATCCTAGTGTCCTGAAAGCCAAAATGAGGATTTAGGTCTTCTTAAAAATAAATTGGTAGCATTTTGAGAGCTCTGGATAAGCCACAGCAAGATTTGGTAATTAGTAGACTCTTTAACTTAGCAAAGCATCTTAACTCTGCTTGCCCCACTGGTTCCTTCTTTTTTTTTTTTTTTTTTTTTTTTTTTTGAGACAGAGTTTCACTCTTGTCGACCAGGCTGGAGTGCAATGGCACAATTTTGGCTCACTGCAACCTCTGCTTCCCAGGTTCAAATTATTCTCCTTCCTCAGCCTCCTGAGTAGCTGGAATTATAGGCACCCACCACCACGCCCGGCTAATTTTTTGTATTTTTAGTAGAGACGGGGTTTCACTATGTTGGCCAGACTGGTCTCAAACTCCTGACCTTGTGATCTGCCCACCTTGGCCTCCCAATGTCTTGGGAGTACTGGCGTGAGCCACCTGTAGGCATCTAATCTTACCAGTGAGGACTCTGGGGTTCAAAGAGGTCAAGTGACCTGCCAAAATCATGGAAAGACCCTACAACAACATTCTTTACAACACGCTACATCTTTTCTACTTGAACCACTTCTAACTAGTGGAATGCGCCCTGGTTCAGATTCTTGTTCTCTAGGACTGTAACCATCCTAGTGATGATAGCTGCCATTGGTTTATCAGCTTTGCCAGGTATGGCACCTGTCACTTTATTATCACTCCTCCCAGCAACCCTGCAGGACAGAGGAATTATTAAACTTGCTTGACTGGTGTGGAAACTGAAGGAGTGGAGGGTGGGGAATGCTAAGGGCAGAAATAAGGGGAATGTGAGAGGGTGGAGGAAGATTGTGTTGACTTTGAAAATGAAAAGGGAAAAGAAGCTTCAGAAGAAGATAGGAGAGGGAAAGCCAGCTTGTGTGCCATTGAATCACCACATTAGGGCCTGGTGCTATTGGGTGACCCACCCTTGTTACACCTGGCAAGTTTTCAAAGCCCTCTGAACCTCAGGGTCCTTATGAATAAATTTGTGTCGATGTTATTTATCATGCAGGGGTTTATGAGGATTAAGCGTGAAATGTACGTAACAAAACGTCTTGCTTGTTGTATTTTATTCCTTTATATTTTGACTTGAAGAGGTTATCGTGGTTTTCAATTTCAGGAGATGAAGTTTCCGTGCATTACGACCCCATGATTGCAAAGCTGGTCGTGTGGGCTGCAGATCGCCAGGCAGCATTGACAAAACTGAGGTACAGCCTTCGTCAGTACAATGTGAGTGATCTGAGACCGTGCCAGTGACCTTGATGTGTTTGCTCAGCACCAGAGTTCAGCCTTTGTCTTTGGCAAGGCCTTGGTCTTGTCAGCGTATTCTCTATTTCCATCAATTGCCCAAACAAAATAGTTTCATATGGGAGAATTTTGCAAGGGCCAGAGCAGGGTTTGAGGACTTCTTCATTTCAGTTACAAAAGAAAGATTGCAGAAGTAAAATTGTTAGTGTCAGTGCTATGTTTCGGTGAAATCCTATTCACTCTGTAGATAAATCCAGCTATACATGGTACCTTAGTAGGTTTTTTATTTTTCCTAAGAGCTGTCCACAGTAGAAAATACTTAGGAAATAAAAGCAGATGTTTTCCTGAATGTTGTTTTCGCTACCCAGTATGCCTGCAGTCTGGGTTTATTTTCTCTAAAGTAAAATAATTATGTTCAGTTTCATCCCTTTAATAAAGTTTGTTATTTTTCTGTAGAACATTAATTTCCTTGGTGCAGAAAGTCCCATATCACATTGATTTGGCCCATAGAAGGATTTATTCACCCAGTTATTCAACTTGTTTTGTGTTAATAATTGATCAAAGCTCTGGTTTCTGTGGCTTCAACCACACTGGCTGCCTTGCTGCTTCTGAGACTCACTCAGCATGCAGCCATGCATTCCTGTCCAATCTTCCAGAATGTTCTTCCCCTACATGATTGCAGGGCTCCCTCCTGACTACCCCGCTCTCCTGCTCTGAACCCTTTCCCGGGCTGCCGCATTTAAAGTATGACCTTTTGTTATTCTTTATCCTTGTAGCCAGCCTTCATTTTCTTCATAGCGTGTGACATTATATTCAATACCTGTTTACAGATATTGTTACTTGTTGCCCTAGAATGTCAGCAGAGACTGTGAAGGCAGGGACTTCATACCTTTTGTTCCTCACTCTATCCCCAGTGCCTGGATCAGAGCCTGTCACTTAAGAGATGCTCAGGAAATGGCTGTTAAATGAATGAAGGAATGGATGAGTGAATGAATGAACCCAAAGCTCAGATAGCTGGTTTTACTTTTGATCCCATTTATTGGTGTATTTGGGTTAATTTTATACCTTTTAAAATTTTTGTATCAGTATATAAAATTTGGATTTTATTGTTGGAAGGAAGCTCTTTTGAGGTCATTTAATCCTATCCTCTCCTCAGTATAGCAATCCAGCTTGCTGTTTGCAGTCTTTCTATTCTGTGGAAGCGTTCTGAGCAGCAAGTCTTCAATACCTTGCAAATGAATTTCATTTATGTTTCTTAACATTTATTATGTTCCTAACCTGAGTCAAGTAAGTGCCTCGGTATTTCCAGTATCCTCTTTGTCATATTAAAATGTAATTTTGAGTGTGAAGTCCAGATGGATATAGTAATAGTGGATGGACATAGTGATAGTGAGATGGTTTTTTGTGTTTTTTTTTCCTGAGAGTTGTCCTGTTGCCACATGGTACCTTAGTAGGTTTGTTATTTTTCATAAGAGTTGTTCACAGTAGAAAATGCTTAGATAAAAAGAGCAGATGGTTTTCTGAACATACTGTTTTTCCCACTCAGGAGGAACTGGGGCTTTATTCTCTTCCTAGATTGTTGGACTGCACACCAACATTGACTTCTTACTCAATCTGTCTGGCCACCCAGAGTTTGAAGCTGGGAACGTGCACACTGATTTCATCCCTCAACACCACAAAGAATTGTTGCTTAGTCGGAAGGCTGCAGCCAAAGAGTCTTTATGCCAGGCAGCCCTGGGTCTCATCCTCAAGGAGAAAGCCATGACCGACGCTTTCACTCTTCAGGCACATGGTACGGACGGCTTTTCTCTTTCCTCTGCTTGTCAAGTTTTGCAAATCATCACTGAACATGCTTTTCTTTCTGTATGGCACCCTTGCCTCTCTTTTCTCCTCTCAGTGACTGACATCATTCTTTGCATTCTTTCTTTTGTAGTATGAAGTTTGCAGACATGTTTTTTAGTATGAAGGAAAGCTCTTCACTTACCATGGATGCACCCATAAACACTATTTAACCCGTTAACTGGAGTGTAACTAATCACCTAACATTGTAGAAATGGATCTCTTATTTTACAGACGTGAGCACGGTGGCTTACGTCTGTAATCCCAGCACTTTGGGAGGCCAGGGCGGGTGGATCATGATGTCAGGAGATCAAGACCATCCTGGCTAACACAGTGAAACCCCATCTCTACTAAAAATACAAAAAATAAGCCAGGCGTGGTGGCACACGCCTGTAGTCCCAGCTACTTGGGAGGCTGAGGCAAGAGAATCGCTTGAACCCAGGAGGCAGAGGTTGCAGTGAACCGAGATCACGCCAGCCTGGGCAAGAGGGCGAGACTCCATCTGAAAAAAAAAAAAAAAAAGAAAGAAATGGATCTCTTTTCAGTCAAGCACTTGTTTTCCCCACATCCTATGCTAATTTCTTACCACTTCTTTTGTTCACCACTCCTCATGGCCCTACTTTGTTATGTCCTTTGTACCTGCAGGAACTCCCTTTGTCCCAAAGTCTCAAGACAGAACACCAGAGACTTAGATTCCCTTGGGTTACCCATGACTTATTGTCAAATTACTTCTTCCTCTTTTTCCATCCTGTGATTGGATGTCTACCTAGAGACTTCATAGTGTCATAGTATCCAAGCGTAGGAAGGGCCATAACAGGGGTTCATCCTGGCTACCACACACATGCATTGCATCTCTACCCCAGCACACCCACTAAGCTGTTGCCCAACTTCTTCCTAACACCTTGGGAAACTGAAAGTTCATTACTTCATCGGGTAGTTGATACTTTCAGTCAGTTCTCCATTAGAAAGTTCTGCCCTTAAACCAAACACCGCATGTTCTCACTCATAGGTGGGAATTGAACAATGAGAACACTTGGACACAGGGTGGGGAACATCACACACCAGGGCCTGTTGTGGGGAAGGGGGAAGGGGAAGGGGAAGGGATAGCATTAGGAGAAATGCCTAATGTAAATGACGAGTTAATGGGTGCAGCACACCAACATGGCACATGTATACATATGTAACAAACCTGCACGTTGTGCACATGTACCCTAGAACTTAAAGTATTAAAAAAAAAAATTCTGTCCTTTAAATTGATACAGAATCTCAGCTCTCACATACTTTTTGCATTTCAGGCTAGCTCTGACCTTCAGAGCAAACAGAATTTTTAAAAATCTCATCTGTTTTTCTCTTTTATTGGTAATTACTGTATTACCCTATACAGTTTGAGCATCCCAAATCCCCAAATCGAAAATGCTCCAGAATCGGAAGCTTTTTCAGCGCTAACATGATGCTCAAAGGAAATGCTCATTGGAACATTTCAGATTCCAGATATTTGGATCAGGGATGCTAAGCCAGTTAAATATAATGCAAATAATCCAAAAAAAAAAAAAAATCTGAAATTCAAAACACTTCTGGTCCCAAGCATTTTGGATAAGTGATACTGAACCTATATTATTATACGATCCTATCATTAGAATCTTTAATTTCTATATCATTTAGATTCATTCAAGATAGCTATTTTGAAAGCTTAAAATGTAACATGTTTTAAGTGCTGAAAACTACATCTTTAGAAGATTTGTGCTCTATCCTCATTTTATCCTTTTACATTGAATGAAAATGCATCTAAATATGTCCCATGTGGTATTCCTGAGCCTGAACTTAACATTTTTAGAATGGAGTGTTCTCTTACTGTGACCTTCCTTTTAAAAGTTTATAATTGGTACAGATATGAGGTTCAGAATAAATTGCATCAGCTTAGCTATGCTGAAGCACCTGGATATTGTCCAATAGAGGATATACACCCAAATGCCCATAAGGGGCCAGGCACGGTGGCTCACGCCTGTAATCCCAACACTTTGGGAGGCCCAGGGCAGGTGGATCACTTAAGGTCAGGAGTTTGACCTTAAGTCAGCCTGGCCAACATGGTGAAACCCCGTCTCCACTAAAAATACAAAATTAACCGGCTATGGTGGCATGCACCTGTAATCCCAGCTACTCAGGAAGCTGAGGCAGGAGAATCACTTGAACTCAGGAGGTGGAGGTTGCAGTGAGCTGAGATCATGCCACTGCTCTCCAGCCTGGGCAACAGAATGAGACTCGTCTCAAAAAGAAAAAAAAAAAAGGCTATAAGGGCTGAGCCAACAACATAAAAGAGTAAAAGAGGCCAGGTGAAAGAAAAATAGTGAGCAGTAGAGACTTTAGTGACCTGGAATGAATTTGCCCCATCAAAAGGGGGTGACCATGGTACGTTTATGCCACTGTAGGATTAGAGTTTAGGTTGCAAATAGTCAGATTCTTCAGTAGAAGCTAGAATTTTTCATATGAAATTTCATAAGATGTAAACAAAAGTATCCCTTTAAACTTAAAACAACAAGAAGAACAAAAACAGCACATCTGAGCTGCCGGTTTAGGACTTGCATGGTTTTTTTTCTTTTTTTTTTTTTTTTTTGAGATGGAGTCTCGCCCTGTCACCCACTATGGTGGCACAATCTTGGCTCACTGCAAGCTCTGCCTCCCAGGTTCACGCCATTCTCTTGCCTCAACCTCCCAGGGAGCTGGGACTATAGGCGCCCACCACCATGCCCGGCTAATTTTTTTGTATTTTTAGTAGAGACAGGGTTTCACTGTGTTAACCAGGATGGTCTCGATCTCCTGACCTCATGATCTCCCTGCCTTGGCCTCCCAAAGTGCTGGAATTACAGGTGTGAGCCACCGTGCCTGACCAGGACTTGCGTTTTATGTTTTCTTTTGTAAGGTGTAAATTTCATAGGCTTGATGCTCATAAATTTGTTACTGAATTTTAAATTTTTTCTAGATCAATTCTCTCCATTTTCATCTAGCAGTGGAAGAAGACTGAATATCTCTTATACCAGAAACATGACTCTTAAAGATGGTAAAAACAGTAAGTAATGTTTCATTAAAAGAGAAATGTGAGTCATACAAATGTATCACATTAGTCTGAAAAAGAGGATTCCAGCCTGGTCATGATCAGTTACATTTTTTAAATGCCTAGGCTAAACATTGGAAGGAAATATGCCAAAATAATAGAATTGATTGGCTCTGGGTAGTAGAGTTGATGGTATTTGCTTTTCTTCTTTGCACTTTTTAAATATTTTGTAAATATTCTAAAAATATGTCATAAAATAAACGTAGCAAAACAGCTGAAATGAAATATGCCAGAATGTTAGAAATATGCAAAAAAAACCCCACCTCTTTTTCCCTAATCCTTTGTACTTTTTTTCTTGCTTTGCAATTCTTCTGCAGCGAGAGTGTATTACTTTTAAATAAGAAAAACAGTTTTCAGCTGGGTGCGGTGGCTCACACCTGTGGTCCCAGCACTTTGGGAGGCTGAGGCAGGCAGATCACGAGGTCAGGAGATTGAGACCATCCTGGCTAACATGGTGAAACCCTGTCTCTACTAAAAATACAAAAAATTAGTGGGGCGTAGTGGCGGGTGCTTGTAGTCCCAGCTACTCAGGAGGCTGAGGCAGGAGAATGGCGTGAACCAGGGAGGCGGAGCTTGCAATGAGCTGAGATCACACCACTGCACTCCAGCCTGGGCGACAAAGCGAGACTCCATCACAAAAAAAAAAAGAAAAAAGAAAAACAGTTTTCAAAACTATGTCAGAGAGGGACGATTACCCACTGCCCAGGCAGTGTTTCAGGGGTTCAAGTGGAAGTGGGTCACTGCAGAGCTATAATTTATTAAGTGCCTTATCTCATGTAAGTTTTTATTTTCACAACATAAATGAGGGGGAGTCACTGTTATACCCACGTGTGGATGATGAAAGCATTGATGATAAGGCACAGAAGTGAAGTAATTTAGTCAAGGCTAGTGAGTGGCCGAGCTAGAATTCACACCCACTCTTTGTGACATTGACTCTTAGGCTATTTCCACCAGTTTTCCAATAGAAAATTGATTTTTGATTGTCAACTAATTTGAGTTGACTCAACATAGGGACTGACTTTCTTTAACTGAAGTCGAAAGAGGCTGATGCTTAAGCCAGAAGGCAGTTTATAAACTTCTGGCTGGAGCAGTGTAGCAGCAGGACCAGAATTCTATAGCTGGTCGCTGTATCCCTTGTGCTGTAAGACAGTTTGTGTGGGAAGCCCAGTGGGTGGAGTCAGAGCTCAGAATCCTGGCTAACCTTGAATGTGAGATGTCATTGAACTGTGACAGTTCTGTTATAAAAATATGCCTCCCAGGTAGGGCAGAATACTTTTGTCAGCTGATGACAGAATCCTCTTCCTTGGACAGAGGAAAATCTTTTTCACTTCACCTCTATGAAGACACTAACTCAGTAACAATTTTTTTGTTTTGTTTTTTGACACAGAGTCTCTGTTGCCCAGGCTGGAGTGCAGTGGCACAATGTCGGCTCACTGCAAGCTCCGCCTCCCGGGTTCACACCATTCTCCTGCCTCAGCCTCCAGAGTAGCTGGGACTACAGGCGCCCACCACCACGCCCGGCTAATTTTTTGTATTTTTAGTAGATATGGTGTTTCACTGTGTTAGCCAGGATGGTCTCTATCTCTTGACCTTGTGATCCGCCCACCTCAGCCTCCCAAAGTGCTGAGATTACAGGCTTGAGCCACCGTGCCCGGCCAGTAACAAATATTTTGTTCACACAAGTTTATTGGGTTACAGCTCTTCAGTTATTTTTCAATTCTGAGCCTAGATGGTCATTACCTTAAGTGCCTTGGGCATATTGTCAAGCCTTTATAATGAAAATTTGCAAACATCCTTTATATAGTAGCATTCTGCAAATGGTTAACCCATCAATTTATGCTCATTTCATCCTAAGAAATACAGCCCCCCAAATCTGGAAGTATCTTACTCTAGACTCCTATATGCTAAATACAAGTATCAAAAGTGGTAAAGTTTCACGGGCTTCTTCAACCTGAATTAAACAGAAGAATTACATGTGTGATTGTAATTCATATAAGCCAACTGTGTTATTTGGCATGGCTCTTCACTAAAGCAGCAAGCACTGATTGGAAGTATGCTGTGTTTTTTGGAATTAAAAAATGTTTTCATTAAAAAATGAGTACATAATTGAAAAGCCAACATGATTGCTGTTCACTATATCCTTTTGGCAATATTCTATGAAAATAATCCAAGTCTATATGTAACAGCTTTCAGAAAATGTTATATTGCTAAGTCTCAAAAAAAATGCTAATAAGCCATGACCACAATTAAATGGAATGCATGAAATAGGAAGCTTAAGAGACCAGGCTGGCCACAGTGGCTCACACCTGTAATCTCAGCACTTTGGGAGGCCAAGGTGGGAGGATTGCTTGAGGGCAGGAGTTCGAGATCAGCCTAGGTGACATAGTGAGATCCTGCCCCTATTTATAAAATAAAAATTTTTAAAAAGGGGGAAACAAAAGATACCAGAAGAGCAGGACTCCATCTCAAAAAACAACAACAACAACAACAAAAAGATACCAGAAGCATTTATGAGTCAAAAGCAGAAGCAACTTCTAGTGAACTCAGTGAGAATGACCAACTATTTTAAGTATTCAAGGCTTGCAAGCTATTCTTACTTTGCTATTAGAGGCCATGTTTCACAGAACCCTGCCCAACCTCAATGATAATAATGTCTAAAATTTATTGAGTATTTGGTATATGTCAGTTACTGTATTAAACACTTTCCAAAGATTATTTCATTTGCATTTTCAGAACTGGCCAATGAGATTGGTGTTATTATTAGTGTGAACTTTATAAATTACTAATCTCTCTAAGCCAACGTCAAGGCTCAGAGAGATGAGTAATTTTCCAAAAAGTTACACCAAAAGTAATTGGTGGAGTCGGGATTTGAACCCACACTCCAGGATCCATGTGCTGACCGAATACTGCAAGTGCCACACTTGCATACCTTATTAAATGTATAAGAGGATGTTTAAGGTTCTCTTGTAGGTGACAAGAGATATCTAGGGTAGGATTTTTTTTGGTAGTGTCTTTACTGTGATCTGTTGGCATTCGTGCCAGTTAAATACATGTCATATTTTATAAATTCAAAGAAAATGGCTGTGGTGTAATTGGAGGCACTTTGTGATAAGAAGAGTTAAAGCCTGTCAACATGATATAGGGTGGAGAAGTTTTATTCATTCATACATTCAGTACAAAGTTTTTGATAAAATAGATATGCCAAGTGATGTGGAGAAGAGAAGGAAATGTCTTTGTCCCTGCTTTTTTTCTGTTAAGGAATTTACCATTTGGAAGTGTGTATGTTGAGAAGATGGAGAGAATAGTGGTCAAGAGTGTGGGCCCTGGAGTTCTTGTACTTTAGTATTTGACTTTTGTGAACATTTTAATTTTGATAATTTTTCTGAAACAACTGATAGAGAGGAAAATCACTCTTTATAAACCAGGATGAGAGGAGAATCATAGTGGGTGTTTTGTATGCAAAAGGCTAAATGTTCAGAGGAGGGAGAATTTACTCTGCCCAGGCTGACTCTTCCCAAGGACAGTGAGCCTGATGTGAATGGGCAGTGAGGTTTCTGTGCTGTGGCAGAGCACCAGCAGCGTAGTGAAAGAGAAGTGTGAGCATAGAGCCACAGTGCAGGGAAAGCTGGGGGCATACATGGGGAATGTTTTTGTGTGTGTGTGGTTTTTTGGGGTTTTTTTTCTGAGACAGAGGCCCGCTCTGTCGCCCAGGCAGGAGTGCAGTGGTGTGATCTCAGCTTACTGCAATCTCTGCCTCCCGCGTTCAAGCGATTCTCCTGCCTCAGTCTCCCAAGTAGCTGGGACTATAGGTGAGTGCCACCACGCCCAGCTAATATTTGTGTTTTTAGTAGAGATGGGGTTTCACCATGTTGGCCAGGCTGGTCTCCAATTCCTGACCTCAGGCGATCCTCCCACCTCGGCCTCCCAAAGTACTGGGATTACAGGTGTGAGCCACCGTGCACGGCCTAGGGAATGTTAATTGTCCCACTTTCCCATTTGGGTGGAGCATCAGGCCGTCCATGGAGGAGAATGGTAGGAAATAAGACTGAGAGGTTGGGGCCTCCAATATCAGACGAAGTATTTGGAATGGGGTCAGGACATCAGCTCTGAGTGTTGAGATGAGAAGCAAGAAGACCCCAGAGGATCTCCTCAGATTCAGCCAGGCCTGAAGCAGTGGGGCCCGAGGCAGGGTAGAGCAGTAGGAATGGAAGGAAGAGATGCATAGGACAGGGAAGAATTTGGCAGCATTGTAGTAACTGTCCCTATTTATAAAATAAAAATTTTTAAAAAGGAAAAAAAAATAAGATGCCAGAAGCATTTATGAGTCTTAAAGCAGAAGCAACTTCCAGTGACCTCAGTGAGAATGACCAACTATTTTAAGTATTCAAGACTTGCAAGCTATTCTTACTTTGCTACTAGAGGCCGTGTTTCACAGAACCCAGCAGTGGAAACTGTTGCATGTGGAAAGCAAAGAGGATGAGGCAAGGATGTTGCATGTGGAAAACAAAGGAGGAGGAGGCAAGGATGACAGGTTTTAAGCCTGGATGACAAGGAGCATCGGGGTGCCAGTCAGGGAGCTCACAGGTCTGGAGGAGAAGAAGGTAGAGGGAGAAGATTGGTTGGCCCCGCCGAGTTCATCTTAAGTTGTCAGTGGAGCATCCAGCTGGTAATGATAATAATAATCAGAGGTCACCTGGAGAAGAAACGTCGGGGCTGGAAACAGATGTGAGCTGGCAGCATCAAAATGAGTACTGAAGTATCAGAAGCAGACAAATTGATTTTGATCTATATACTCTACTCCACAAAACTTTAGATTTTCATCTCCTCGGATAGTCAACCAGTTCCATACTCATGTAATCTAGGCATACTCTGGAGTTATTGCAGGTTTGGTTCCAGACCACTGCAATAAAGTGAGTCAAAGTTTTTGGTTTCCTCATGCATATAAAAGTTATGTTTATATTATACTTTAGTTTATTGTGTGCCAATAACATTATGTCTAAAAAAAAATGTATATACCTTAATTAAGAAATGCTTTATGGCTAAAAAAAAATACTCATTATTATCTAAGCCTCCAGTGAGTTGTAATCTTGTTGCTGGCGAAGGGTCTTGCCTTAGTGTTGATTACTGTGATTGATTTAGAGTGGTGGTTGCTGAAGTTTGGGGTGACTGTAGTAGATTTTGTAAAATAAGACACCAAGGAGGTTTGCTGCTTCAGGTGACTTCCTTTCATGAAGATTTCTCTGCAGCATGCAGTACTGTTGAGATGTAGCAATTCGGTCACATCTTCAGGCTCCATTTCTAATCCTAGGTCCCTTGCTATTTCTACCACATCTGCAGTTACTTCCTCCGCTAAAGTTTCAAACCCCTGAAAGTCATCCATGAGTCATTAACGTCTTCCAAACTCTTGTTAATGTTGATAATCCAACCTCCTCCCATGAATCACAAATGTTCTTAATGGTATCTAGAAGGTTTTCAATTTACTTTGCCCAGATCCGTCAGAAGACTCACAATCTATGGCAGCTATTGCCTTACAAAATATATTTCTTAACAAGACTTGAAAGTTGAAATTACTCCTTGATCCCTGGGCTGCAAAAAGGATGTTGTGTTAGCAGGCATGAAAGCATTAATCTCCTTGTATATCTCCATCAGAGCTGTTGGGTGGTGACTATGTGCATTGTCACTGAGTGATAATATTTTGAAAGGAGTCTTTTTTATCTGAGCACTATTGAGTAGGTCTCAACAGTGGGCTTAAAATATTCAGTAAACCATGATGTAAACAGAAGTGCTGTCTTCCAGGCTTTGTTGTTCCATTTATAGGGCATAGGTTGATTTAGCATCATTCTTAAAGGCCCTACGATTTTCAGAATGGTAAATGAGCATTTAATTCGACTTAAAGTCACTGGCTGCATTAACCCCTAGCAAGAGAGTCAGCCTGTCCTTTGAAGCTTTGAAACCAGGTATTGACTTCTCCTCTCCAGCTATGAAAGTCCTAGATGACATCTTCTTCCAATAGAAGACTGTTTTGTCTCCATTAAAAGTCTATTGTTTTTCGTAGCCACATTTATCAATTATCTTAGCTAGATCTCCTGGATAACTTACTGCAGCTCCTCCATCAGCACTTTCTGCTTTATCTTGAACCTCATGAACCAGCCTCTGCTAGCTTCAAGTATTTTTTCTGCAGCTTCCTCACTTCTCTTGGCCTTAATTGAATTGAAGAGAGTTAGGGCCTTGCTCTGGATTGACTTTGGCTTAAGGGAATGTTGTGGCTGGTTTGATCTTCTATCCAGACCACTAAAACTTTCTCCATATCAGCAACAAGGCTGTTTCACACTATTTATTATTATCATTATTATTATTTTAGAGATAGGGTCTTGCTATGTTTCCTAGGGTGGTCTCAAACTCCCAGGCTCAAGCAGTCCTGCTTTGGCCTCCCAAAGCACTGGGATTACAGGCATGAGTCACTGCTCCCAGCCCAGCTATTTCACCTTTTTATCATTCATGTGTTCACTGGAGTAGCACTTTTAACTTCCTTCAAGAACTTTTCTTTGCATTCACAACTTGGTGGTTTGGCATCAGAAGCCTAACTTTTGGCTTATCTCAGCTTTTGACATTCTTTCCTTGCTAAGCTTAATCACTTCTAGCTTTTGATTTAAAGTGAGAGACATGTAACTCTTCATTTGACCACTTATAGGCCATTGTAGGGTTATTAATTAGTCTAATTTCAATATTGTAGTGTCTCGGGGAATAGGGAAACCCATAGAGAGGGAGAGAGACAGGGGAATGGCTGGTCAATGGAGCAGTAAGAACACACACAATGTTGATTGAGGGAGTTCTTTATCTTACATGGGCACAGATTGAGGCACCTTAAAACTATTATATAGTAGTAATATCAGAGATCACAGATCACCATAACAGATATAATAATTTAAAAGTTTTAAATATTGTAAGAATTACAAGAATGTGACCTAGAGACACAAGGTGAACACATGCTGATGGAAAAATATGCTTGACATGGTGTTGCCACAAACTCAGTATGTAAAAAACATAATGTCTGCAGGGTGCAATAAAGTGAGATGGGCCTGTAACATGAATAATTTATTAGGTGTGTATAGTCTTACCATTTATAAAGCATTTTCACATTTATTTAATAATTATTACATTTTATACCCATTTAATGACTCAGAAAAATCAAGGCTCAGAGATTTAGTGAGTCAAGATGACAGAGGTGATCAGGTGGCAGATGCCATTCTCAACCAAAAACTTCTCTTTACCAATTCATTGCTTTTTTTTTTTTTTTTTTTCTTGAGATGGAGTCTCGCTCTGTCGCCCAGGCTGGAGTGCAGTGGTGCGATCTTGGATTACTGCAACCTCCGCCTTGCGGGTTCAAGCTATTCTCCTGCCTCAGCCTTCTGAGTAGTTGGGATTACAGGCGCGTGCCACCATGCCTGGCTCATTTTTGTATTTTTAGTAGAGACGGAGTTTCACCATGTTGGTCAGGCTGGTCTTAAATACCTGATCTCATGATCTCCCCGCCTCGGCCTCCCAAAGTGCTGGGATTACAGGCGTGAGCCACGCACCCGGCCTGCATTTTTAAAATTATAATACTGCAGCCTTTTTGTTGAGGGAAAAATACGTAAAATATTTGACAGCCTTAAAATATCTAAAACTCAAGGCTGGATGTGGTGACTCATGCCTGTAATTCCAGCACTTTGGGAGGCCCAGGCAGATGGATCACTTGAGTCCAGGAGTTCAAGACCAGCCTGGGCAACATGGTGAAACCTCATCTCTAAAAAAAATCAAAAAATTAGCCAGGCGTAGTGGCACGCCTGTAGTCCCAGCTACTTGGGAGGCTGAGGTGAGGGGATCACCTGACCCCAGGAGATTAAGGCTGCAGTGAGCCGTGATTGCACCACTGCACTCCAGCCAGAGTGAGACTCTGTCTTAAAAAATAAATAAAAATGAAAATAAAACCCCTGAAATTCCATTTTAAAAAAGAAAAGTTTGAAATTCACCTTTATTGGTACTAATTTGACAGATGCTTTTCTAACAAAATATTTCCAAGAAGTTCAAAGATGTTGACTTTCCTTTGAATAGTTGGTTGTCTTCAGGTTGAGAGTAAGATTCGTTATATCTCAGTTATTAAATAAATGAATGTTTTCTAATTTTTCTTCATTTTTTTCCCTTTTTCCGTAAAGATGTAGCCATAGCTGTAACGTATAACCATGATGGGTCTTATAGCATGCAGGTAAGCCTTATTGGTTTTGTTCTACAGTGCAGAGCTGAATCTGACCTCTTTTATACTGAATAGGGTATTTTTTCACTCTCTGGTTTCTCTTAAGCCTTTGACTATTATGACTGTAGTTACGAGAATAACTTATGCTTTTATTTCAGACCCAATTTGGGGAAATTACCCCCATACAGTTTCTAACTGATTGTTTACTCAGTTGGGCTGTTATTCCTTTAAGAATAAAAACTTGGCAAAAAGCAAAAGCTTGAATCAGACATTCACAAGCCCCTAAAGTATGTGCATGTATTTACATCAAAAGCAGCAGTTCTCTCAAATTTTTTGTCTCAGGAACCCTGTACACTCTTTAAAATACCCACCAGAGCACTTTTGTTTGTGTTAATTATATCTCTTGATATTTACCATTTAGACAATTTAACTGAGAAGAACTAATTTATTATTATTTTTTAATTGTGGTGAAATACACATAATATAGAATTTACGATTTTAACTATTTGCATTCAGTGCATTCAAGTTGTTATGTAACCATCACAACCATCCATCTCCAGAACTTCTTTCTTCTTGTGAAACTAGAATTCTGTACTCACTGATTAAACAGTTACACTCCATTCCTTCTTCCCCCATCCCCTGAGAACCACGATTCTACTCTCTGTCTCTATGAATTTGACTATTCTAGGTACCTGATAAAAGCGGAATAATGTGGTATTTGTCCTTTTGTAACTGGCTTATTTCACTTGGTACAGTATCTTCAAGGTTCTTCCATGGTGTAGCATATGTGAGAATTTCCTGTTTTTTTGTTTTGTTTTGTTTTGTTTTGTTTTTAAGGCTGAAAAATACTCTGTTGTATGTATATACCACATATTCATTATCCATTCAGCCATTAATGAACATTCAGGTTGTTTCTAGCTTTCGGCTATTGTGAATAATGCTGCTATGAACAGGGGTGTACAAATACTTCTTTAAGACTCTGTTTTTTGTCCTTTTGGGTATATATCCAGTAGTGGAATTGCTAGATCATATGGTGATTCTGATTCTTTGAGAAACCACCATAGTGTTTTCCATCGCAGCTGCAGCGGTTTGCAGTCCCATCAACAGTACACAGTGGCTCCAGTCTCTTCACATCCTTGCCACTACTTATTATTTTCTGGGGTTTTATTTTTTTGTTTTATAATAGCAATACTAATGAGTGTGAGGTAGTAGTATCTCACCATGACTTTGACTTGCATTTCCATAATGACTAATGATGTTGAGCATCTTTTCATGTACTTATTGGCCATTTGTATATCTTGTTAGAAAAATCTGTATTCGAGTCCTCTGCCAATTTCTTAATCTGGTTGTTTTATCGTTGTTGTTGAGTTGTAGGATAAATCGAAAAAAATTTAAAACCTAATCACAAGTACACATTCCATTAGCCATCACAGTGATAACAGTATCACATGTTCAGTAGCCTCTCGAAAATTCCGTTGTGTACTTATGAGAGAATGAGGTTATAAAAAACAATACCTTAATCTTTTTTTTTTTTTTTTTGGAGATGGAGTTATGCTCTTGTTGCCCAGGCTGGAGTGCAATGGTGTGATCTCAGCTCACCACAACCCCTGCCTCCCGGGTTCAAGTGATTCTCCTGCCTCAGCCTCCCAAGTAACTGGGATAACAGGCATGCGCCACCATGCCTGGCTAGTTTTGTGTTTTCAGTAGAGACAGGGTTTCACCATATTAGTCAGGCTGGTCTCGAACTCCCAACCTCTCAGGTGATCCGCCCACCTCCGCCTCCCAAAGTGCTGGGATTATGGGCATGAGCCATCACGCCTGGCCTTCTTAGTCTTGTTATGATTTGTGGATGCCCTAAAAGGGTATTAGGGACCCCAAGGAACACACAGGTCATATTTTGAGAACCTCTAGTGTAAAGTTCATGGTAATCCTCAATTAGAAGAAGACCATTACATTGGCAAAATGGAATGCTTAAATGGTTTTTAAAAAGTGGGAATTCAATCAAATTCCTATAGTAAGGTACAACTTCAGGAAATAGAATAACTCATTTTTAATATGAGCTAAGAGATGTCAAATCCTGCAGAATAGATTTGTCAGTGATATGTATTAGACCTCCCAACACTTTGAGACACATTGATTTTCTTTCTCTGAGATTCAGAAAAACCATGGAAAGTCTGCCTACTTGGGTATAAGGGCTATAATTCATATTAATGCCTCTGGTTTGAGATAATTTCTTGTCCTATGGTAGCTGGTAAAGTAGATTGCCAATTTGTTCTTATCTGCTCATGGAACTACATTCACAATTTTAAAATGTGTTTTCATGAATCTTTAAACAAAACAGTTTCCAATCTAACCTTTGTCCTAAGAATTCCACAAACATTCAAATGGCTGTTTTAGTAGGTTACAAAGCATAGTAAAATGTCATATTTAACTTAGGATAGATGAGAACCAATGTATAAATATTGCAGTATGACCTATTTCACCTTAGTCTACGTAATATATTTGAAAAGAATAGCCATTTAACTTCTACACTAGCATTGTGGGAATTGAAATGAAGACTATAGAGAGAAGATTTAAATGGAGTTTTTACCTAAGGGAAATTTTAAAACAGAAAGGTTCCATGTCCTTTTATCAGCTTCCTTGAAACATTGTGAACTTTGTTCTTTGGCGTATGGTCTCTTAAAGTGAGAAAATTATGGCCAATCTCCAGCTAATTTATGTTCTTAAATCATAACTGAAACCCATGAATTGAGCCTACGTGTTGATAAAAGAATATCTAATTATGTGGTTCTGGCTTTTTTTTGGTGACTGACTTTGGCACAGGAAAACTAAATTTGACTTCAAATACTCAGAAATAATTTTGTATTACAAACGTAATATATGCAAATGAATTTTAATAACTTTGCATAACTTGATTTGTATTTTTGTTTCATATGTTTAGTGCTATCTTTATATATTTACATGAACCTTAATCTATAGCATTATGGATAAGTTATATAACTTTTTTTCCCCTTTTAATTATCTTCCTGTCATTTCTATATGAAGTATCTTGGTTAGGAATAGGGGAAAAGTTCCATGACTTTTTAAAATATATATATATGTTTAAGACGTATTTTATGTTTTAAAACTACCAATAGTGAAGAATTGATTCTGATCTTATTCTGTAGGGTTGTTCATTTATTTTAAAGATCTTATTTTCATTTTTTTCAGATTGAAGATAAAACTTTCCAGGTCCTTGGCGATCTTTACAGCGAGGAAGACTGCACTTACCTGAAATGTTCTGTTAATGGAGTTGCTAGTAAAGCTAAGTTGATTATCCTGGAAAACACTATTTACCTATTTTCCAAGGTAATGTGTCTTCTTTATAATATCACTCCTGGGGCATGGGAAAAAACTGTTTGGCCCGAGACATTTCACTGAAAGAGATTAGAAAGATCCAGCTTCCTTCGACCATTGCTGTGACCCTTTTCCCTCAGTTTCCCTCGCCATTCTGTGTTTCTTTGCCGAATTCCTGCCCTCTCTAGTTTCCCATTCACTTCTCTCATTCACACAGATGCTCATTGATAGACACATATCCATTTTCTTCCTGAATTCTGAAACAAATCCTTTTTTTTTTTTTTTTTTTTTGAGATGGAGTCTCGCTCTGCCGCCCAGGCTGGAGTGCAGTGGCCGGATCTCTGCTCACTGCAAGCTCCGCCTCCCGGGTTCACGCCATTCTCCTGCCTCAGCCTTCCAAGTAGCTGGGACTACAGGCGCCCGCCACCGCGCCCGGCTAGTTTTTTGTATTTTTTAGTAGAGACGGGGTTTCACCATGTTAGCCAGGATGGTCTCGATCTCCTGACCTCGTGATCCGCCCGTCTCGGCCTCCCAAAGTGCTGGGATTACAGGCTTGAGCCACCGCGCCCGGCCTGAAACAAATCCTTACATTTTCTTTGTCAGAGAGTATCTCCCTGCTCAGTGGGTGTTATTGTCTCAGGGCTTTGATGTCTGAACACTTTTCCCCACCCACCATCACCCTGACAACTGGAATCCTGGTGACTTTGGAGGAGGTGACCACTGAGAGAGGAGTCTGTGGACCAGATGTTCCTTGTGGGGAAGGTGGACAGTAGGAAGGTGGATGGCATTAGTGGTGGTCTCTTGACAGTCAGAGCCAAGGCAGGCTTTGCATGGTTTTGGTTAGGAGCCTGCTGGCCAGTGAGTCTGTAACCTTCTGCCTGGGCAGAGGAGGATAATGCATTATCAAATATGCTGTGGCCTCACAGTGCTTTGTGATGAGATTCCTTTGGTAGTCTAGTAAGTAAACTACTATATATGGAGTTGAGGATGATCCCACTTTGCCAGGCATTCCTTTCCATAGCCAATTGTGCTATAGTTTATGATGATAGAGGCAGTATAATGGAATGGTGAAGAGCACAAGTTCTAAAATGTGAAGATGCTTTGGTTCAAATCCTGGCCTTGCCACTTAACAGCCGTGTGACCTTGGCTGTTAAACTCTCTGGGCTTTAGTTCTCCTATCTATAAACAGTAATAATAACAGCAATAACAGTAATAATAATAGGTGCAGTGGCTTGTGCCTGTAGTCCCAACACTTTGGGAGGCCACGGCAAGCAGATTGCTTAAGACCAGGAGTTTGAGACCAGTCTGGGTAACATAGTGAGACCCCATCTCTACAAAAAATTTTAAACATTAGCCAGGCATGGTGGTGTGTGCCTGTAATCCTAGCTACCTAGGAGGCTAATGCAGGATTATTAATAGGCTTAGGAGTTCAAGGTTGCAGTGAGCTATGATTGTGCCACTGTATTCCAGCCTGGGTGGCAGAGCAAGACCCTGCCTCTAAAAAATATTAATAATAGTACCTTCCTCATAGAGTTGTTGTGATGATTAATGACATAATATATGTGTGTTAAAACCAATTTCTAGCATACTGAGCATCTGAGAGTGGGGGTGCTACTGAAAATGGCTACCAGACAGTGGCTACTTGTTGTCTACAGTTAATGCTTTATTTTTATTTTATTTTTTGAGATGGAGTCTCGCTCTGTCACCCAGGCTGGAGTGCAGTGGCGCAATCTCGGCTCACCGCAAGCTCCACCTCCCGGGTTCACTGCATTCTCCTGCCTCAGCCTCCCGAGTAGTTGGGACTGCGGGCGCCTGCCACGTCGCCCGGCTAATTGTTTGTATTTTTTAGTAGAGACGGGGTTTCACCGTGTTAGCCAGGATAGTCTTGATCTCCTGACCTCATGATCCACCCGCCTCGGCCTCCTAAAGTGCTGGGATTACAGGCGTGAGCCACGGCACCTGGCCTAAATCTTTTAATATACTGTGAGGCATGTATACCGTTACCTCTTTACAGTTGGAAACCAAGGCTGAGAGGGGTTTAATAATTTGCTCAAGGTCATAAAGCTAGATTGGAACCCTGGTATTAATGGTGACTAATTTTTGTGTGTGTATGTGTGAGTCAGAGTCTCCGTCACCCAGGCTGGAGTGCAGTGGCGTAGTCTCAGCTCACTACAGCCTCTACCTCCCAGGTTCAAGTGATCCTCCTGCCTCAGCTCCCGAATAGCTGGGACTATAGGCGCGTACCACCACACTGGGCTGATTTTTGTATTTTTTGTAGAGATGAGGTTTTGCTATGTTGCCCAGGCTTGTCTCGAACTCCTGGACTCAAGCCATCTGCCTGCCTTGGCCTCCCAAAGTGCTGGGATTACAAGCGTGAGCCACTGCGCCCAGCCATGATGACTAATATTTAACAAATAGTGGGAAACAATTACCTCAGGTATGTTAGTAAAAATATAGTGATAGGATCTTGATTCCATTTTCAGTTTGTTTTCTGTTTCTAGGAAGGAAGTATTGAGATTGACATTCCAGTCCCCAAATACTTATCTTCTGTGAGCTCAGAAGGAACTCAGGGAGGCCCCCTAGCTCCTATGACTGGAACCATTGAAAAGGTAATGACATAGCATCTGTAGAGTGATGTTCAGTAAGTTTTAATACGTGGCTTTGTTGAACTTTGTCATTTATGGCCTTTTCCCTTTCTAAACCTTGCCCACTGGCAAGCATCCACTTCACAAAAACAAGAGGATCTATTACAGATTCAAATGTTTTATCACAGTCCTCTCTGAAAATACCCATTTACCTCATTTATGAAAAAGACTGCTGTTTTTGAAGGCAGGCATTTGCATCAAAGTACAAATAATCTAAATTGTCTTTTTATGATTAAAACTGAGCATTCATTAAGCATTATTCAAAAAAGCTGGTTTTGAATGTTAAATTTAATAGCAACAAATTTTTCATGAAATAGTGACATTTTCTTTAGTGTACATAGTTGCATCTGTGTTAATGTAAAAGGCTGGTATCGGTGAAGAACGATACGGTTTCGTGTTGAATGCAGTGTATAATTCACAGTTGTAATCCATACTGTCTGAGTCAGTTCGGGCTGCTAGAACAGAATACCATAGACTGGGTGACTTTTAAACAATAGAAGTTTATTTCTCACGATGCTAGAGGCTGGGAAATCCATCAAAGCACCAGCAGATTAGGTGTCTGGTGAGATTCTACTTACCGATTTCATATACAGCCATTTTTTCTCTTGTGTCCTCACGTGGTGGAAAGGACAAGGGACCTCTCTTCAGGCCTCTTTCATAAGGGCACTAATGTCATTCATGAGGTCAGATCCCTCATGACCTAATCACCTGCTAAAGGCCCCACCTCCAAATACCATCATCCTGGAGGTCAGGATTTCAACAAATGAATTCTGGGGGGATATAGACATTTATACCGTAGCACGTATTGATATAACATCAACTGGTGATAGATCAGTATCCCTTGTCTCCTTTTATATACTTGAATACAGTAGAGTCTCCTCAAATCCATTTAAGTCATAAAAACTCAACTGTATATGCTTGAAACAAAAAAAAGAAGAAGAAGAAAATAACTACTTAAATAGCGTGGGTGATTTCAGCCACCATTCTCCTTTGGACATATTTACCCCAAGTGGGTATGAGCTAGGAGACCTGGATCTGCCGTTAGCTCATTGGATTTCATTCCCATGGCCTCTCATAGTGTAGGCATCTCTGCACAACTCTGTTAGTCTCCCGCTTAGTAGCCATGTTAACCACAATGAAAGTGAGACCATACAGGATCTCTGAGTCCACTCATATGTATACAAAGGAAAACAGAAATCACTTTCTGGGGTCGCTAATAAGTTTAATTCTGTTGCATGAAGGTTGTTTTCACATTTACTACACAGAGCTCTGAAGACTTCAGACACACTTACTATACTTGGCCCTAGACAACCCCAAAACAAGAAAACCAGTCAAGACCCTCATCCCTCTTCCCTGTCTGGTGAAGACATTTAAGTATATTAGTCCTTCCCTACAGTAGGCAATGTGTCTTGTTTCTACATTCTTGAAAAAAATGAAAGGATATCAAAATATATGGAGTATATTCATGTGATTCAAGCAAAACTAAGTGGTTTTGGGGGTGGGGACAGGGGACTAAGCAGTGCTACCCGTCAACGACAGTGCCAGCAATGCCACATTGACCTGTAGGCCTCTGATTTGACCAGTACATTTGACCTGCAGGCCTCTGATTTGACCAGTACGTTTGATCTGCAGGCCTCTGATTTGACTAGTACATTTGGGCTGCAGGCCTTTGATTTGACCAGTACATTTGGGCTATAGGCCTCTGATTCGACCAGTACATTTGGCAGATAGCACAACCACATACTACTTCTGCCTGTAAGTTTATATAGCAACTCTATGGACCACAAAGGACCTCTGTGTTTTTTGTTTTTTGTTTTTTTCTTTTAATTGATGTATTATTGTGTATATTCGTGGTTTACAACATGTTGTGAGTACATATAGACAGTAAAATGGTTACTGTAATGAAGCAGATTAACATATCTAGGACCTCTGTGTTTTCAAATATTAACCTGTCACACTGAATCTCAAGGTGTTTGTCAAAGCTGGAGACAAAGTGAAAGCGGGAGATTCCCTCATGGTTATGATCGCCATGAAGATGGAGGTAAGGAAATTATGAGTTCAGTTGCTAAGAGGACTTTGGGAGCAATCAGACCTAATTGTTCCTTTGGCTTATTTTGTAACTTAATACCACCTTAAATATGAAGAGCAATGAATTGACAAAGCATTAATTGTAGGAAACAAAACCAAACTATCTTTCTTGTAAAAAGATTTTTATTTTAATTTTGTGAAATTGTACCTGTCATTTCTGATTCTGAAATTAATGAAATTATCAATAGCTTGGAATCAGGTAGTAACCCAACTGAATGTTAACTGTTGGTGTTTTCTAAGGCCGAATCAAGGATGCCAGGCATCAGTTTCAAAGTGAAAACCTGAATCAAATTAAATTAGCTGTTTAGGTTTTTAGCCAGTTCAAATGGTAGGTCAGTGATTCTTAGGCTGAATGTTGCAGTCCTTAACTTAGAGTGGTTCAATTAAGGATTTTTCAGCTTGACAATAGTGTAAAACCATACACGTTGAATGTACTCCTCAACTTAAATTGAATTTATCTGGACCTGACCCCATCGTAAGTCAAGGAGCATGTGTACAGTCACCTGGGGAGATTTTAAAAACTACTTCCCCAGACCCATTGAATTGCGATCTCCAGGATAAAGCCCAAGGATCAATACTTTTGAAAGGCCGGGCACAGTGGCTCATGCCTGTAATCCCAGCACTTTGGGAGGCCGAGGCAGGTGGATCATTTGAGGTCAGGAGTTCACAACCAGCTTGGCCAACATGGTGAGACCCCATCTCTATTAAAAATACAAAACTTAGCTGGACATGGTGGTGCATGCCTGTAATCCCAGCTACTCGGGAGGCTGAGGCAGGAGAATTGCTTGAACCTGGGAGGCAGAAGTTGCAGTGAGCTGAGATCTTGCCACTGCACTCCAGCCTGGGTGACAGAGCAAGACTCTGTCTCAATTTAAAAAAACAAACAACAACAACAAAAAAAACAAGAACAACTGTTGAAAGCTTCCTAGGTGCAATTCTAACATGAAGCTCAAGTTGAGAACTGAGAGCTACACCAGAGCTTCCCAGTCATATCGTTGAATGGTCACTGCTGTGTCCTAGTGTTAATTCCTCTCAACTTGTTACCGTTCTCCCTGTGTGCTGTGATGTTAAAAATAAAAACAACAACAAAGTGTTGGAAAGCACTGAGAGACAACAAAACATCAAAGTTGGCTACAGTTTTCATTTTTGGTCTCCCTTTCTTGACTTGGTGTATACTGTCCTCATTAGTATTGCAGCTGTCTTTTGTCCTGTCTTGTGTCTCTGCAGCATACCATAAAGGCTCCAAAGGATGGCACAATAAAGAAAGTGTTCTACAGAGAAGGTACTCAGGCCAACAGACACACTCCTTTAGTGGAGTTTGAGGAGGAAGAGTCAGACAAAAGGGAATCAGAATAAACTCCAGCAAGGAAATGGCCAATTAAGTAGTGTCTTCTCTCTCCACCAAAAAGAGAAAGTGCCTCCTGCTTTTCTCGGGGTCTCATAAAAAGCAGTTTTACTAAATGATTGTATGCTTGTGCTGAATGCCTTTCATATTTGAGAATCATGCATTTGGATCACAAATATAATAAATTATCTCAAAATATTTCATACTAATAAAGTTGAATTATTCTTTTTTATTGGAAACCAATGTTTATTTCTGCCTCAAATTTTATACACTGTAGTCTCTTTTAGGAAGGGAGGAAGAGAAAAGGACATTTAATTAAATGAATTACTTTCCAGTTGCTGTTATGAAGAAAATGGGCAGTAACATGTTTCAGAGATGCCCTGGAGTTCAACAACTAAGGTTTTGTCTGGCCAAAAAGTAACTTACTAGGTAGTTTAAAATACATGGATATTAGCTGGGCACAGTGGCTTACATCTGTAATCCCAGCACTTTGGGAGGCTGAGGCGGGCGGATCGCTTGAGTTCAGGAGTTCAAGACCAGCCTGGCCAATATAGTGAAACCCCGTCTCTACAAAAAATAAGCCGGGTGTGGTGGTGTACACCTGTAGCCCCAGCTATTTGGGAGGCTGAGGCGGGAGAATCGCTTGAACCTGGGAGGCAGAGGTTGAGGTAAGTCAAGACCGCACCACTGCACTTCAACCTGGGTGACAAAGTGAGACTCCATCTCAAAACAAATATATAAATATAAATAAGGAAAGACATGGATATTGTGTTTGTGATTAGAAAGTTTCTATCTAGGTTGCCTCTGCCTTTATTGTACTTTATAAGCTTATAAAAATACATGTATTTTATATCTATTACATGCTAAAATATATTAATATAAATGTTTGGTAAATTTGAAAAGCATAATTTTACAGAAAAAGATAAGAATTAAAAGCCTGAGCCTGCTGAATACTTTTTTTTTAGAAATACTTTTTTCATTATGAAGAAAAACCATTCAGTTTACTTTTGTCTAGATTCCGTGTTACTTTTACTAACAGATGTGCAGCCCTTTGCATTTTTATATATTCATTGAAGTGTTAAATATTTGTTGAATTGAGTTCTTGTTGAATACATAAGACTATGCTAAATGTTGTGGAAAATACAGAGAAATATAAAAGATGGTCTCCGTACTTTAAGATGCCTATAATTGGGAAAGTAAAACATAATCATGTCTGCTATGATGAGAATGTGTGCCCTATATTTCACGTGTTAAAAACTTAATCCCCAAGTTCGTGTGTTGATTAGAGGTAGGACCTTCGGGAAGTAATTAGGATTGGATATGGTCATCAGGGTGGGGCCCCCATGATGGGACTGGTGGCTTTAAAAGAGAAAGAGAGACCTGAGCTGGCTCGCTCTTGCCCTCTTGCGATGTGATGCCCTATACCATGTTATGACACAGGAAAAAGTCCCTCAGCAGACACTGGCCCCTTGATCTTGAACTTCCCAGACTTCATAACTGTAAGAAATAAATTTCTTCATAAATTATCCAGTCTGTGATACTCTGTTTTAGCAATGCAAAACAGACCATGACAATGTCAGAAGTTACAGTTTTAGCAAGGGAGCCTTTTCCCCTTTCCAAACAAAATTTTCTCTGTTTAAGAGACAGAAAAGCGGCCGGGCACAGTGACTCATGCTTGTAATCCCAGCACTTTGGGAGGCCGAGGTGGGCAGATCACGAGGTCAAGAGATCCAGACCATCCTGGCCAACATGGTGAAACCCGTCTCTACTGAAAATACAAAGATTAGCTGGGCATGATGGTGCGCGCCTGTAGTCCCAGCTACTCGGGAAGCTGAGGCAGGAGAATTGCTTGAACCAGGGAGTTGGAGGTTGCAGTGAGCTGAGATCGTGCCACTGCACTCCAGCCTGGTAACAGAGTAAGACTCTGTCTCCAAAAAAAAAGACGGAAAAGCAAAGGTGATGCGATGGAAATTTCACATTGCTGTTTGCCCCCTTTTGGAGAATGCTGTTTGTATCCTTCAGTGGAACACGGTTGAGTTCACTGTTGCGTTGTTAAGTGACTGTGTTGGGGATATGTGTATTGAAGGAATTCGAAGCCAGCCTGCCCCATTACCCACATATTGGTAGAATTCTTTCTTTAGGACCTTTGCCAGGTCTGGTGCTGTGTGAGCAGAGTTGTTTTGCACATGAATGCATCTGTTTCTGCTACAGACACTTACAGAGCATTTGCTGTACACCAGGGCCTCTGGAAACACAGATGGTAATAAATGACTCTGCCCTTGCCCTATCTAATGGGAAACAGGATCCAGCTGCATAGAAAAATGTAATATAGGCCAGGCGTGGTGGCTCACATCTGTAATCCCAGCACTTTGGGAGACCGAGGCAGGTGGATCACCTGAGGTCAGGAGTTGGAGACCAGCCTGGCCGACATGGTGAAACCCCATCCTTAGTAAAATTACTAAAATTAGTCGGGCATGGTGGCACATGCCTGTGGTCCCAGCTACGCAGAAGGCTGAGGCAGGAGAATTGCTTGAACCCTGGAGGCAGAGATGGCAGCGAGCCAAGATCGTGCCACTGCACTCCAGCCTGGGCAATGGAGTGAGACTCCATCTCAAAAAAAAAAAAAAAAAGTAATATAATTGACAATAAGTGGTATAATATACCTGTCTACTAGGTGCCATGTGCGGTCAGGTGAGTGAGGTACTAAATTCTGCTTTGGGTCAGGAGGCTGAGGGAGAGGCAGTGATGTTTGAACTGGGCTTTGGAGGATAGCCGTTTGCCAGATGGAGAAAGGTGGTGAGTCCAGGCCGTTGCAGGCAGAGACACTCACAAGGTCTAGGACGGTAAGGCATGACGGCATGCAACGTGTTTGGGGCACAGAGTGGATGGCTCAGGCCACTAGGCAGAGAAGGGCAAGCAAGGGATGCAGCTGCCTAGCAGTAAAAGGCCTTCTCTTGTCCCAGAGGACTTCATTCTGGAGGCAGTGAGGAGCTGCTGGAGATTTTCAACCAACTTGAGTTTTTCAAGTTGTATAATGTCCACAGTCTGGAGTACAGGCTGGAAAGTGGAGAGAGGCTGGAGACAGTCCCAGATACCAGGTATGTGGGCCAGGCTGGCTGCAGCGGCTCAAGCCTATAATCCCAGCACTTTGGGAGGCAGAGTCTGGAGGATCACTTGACACCAGGAGTTGGAGACCAACCCCACACTGCCTGCCCCAGGTCTCTACAAAAAATTTAAAAATTAGGCATGGTGGTGCATCCCTGTAGTCCCAGCTACTTGGGAGGCTGGGGTGGGAGGATTGCTTGAGCCCAGGAGTTCGAGGTTACATTGCTCTATGATCGCACGTCACTGCACTCCCGCCTGGACAACAGAGTGAGACCCTGTCTCAAAAAGAAAAAGAAAAAGTACAGGTCAGGGTGGGGAAAACAGACTATGGTGCACATCGTGACTTAAAAGTACTTCTCCCTTGGGTAAGACCCATTACAGGCATGGACCAAAACAGTCATTGGTTGGAAAAAAGCAGCTAACTACCTTCTCTTTGATAGCAGCGTGGCTCAGATATTTAATAACCAAGAGAAGAACAACATTTAAGAACCCCAATGATTGCTTTTTGATCACAGGGGAGAACACATAGCATTGTAGTTGAAATACAGCAGTTAAAATTCTTGCATTCAGACCCTAGCTTTGTCACTTATTAGCTGTATTGCCTTGGGCAAGTCATTTAACCTCTCTCAGCTTTATTTGTAAAATCTGAGGTGGCAGCACTACCTCACAGGCTTGTTTTGGAGATTAAAGGAGAAAATGTAGAGGTTGCCTTTAGCATTGTACCTGGAAAATCATTTATACTTGCCTGGTAGTTATTGCCAACTCTGGTTCTTGCTAGGGAGCAATTAAGAAACTGCCGTAAATTCAGCCTAGCTGGTTACTCTTGCCAGGAAAAATCCCAAGTCCCAGGATGGTGAAAAATCCTGCTTGGACATGCATCACCCTGACCCCTCTCTCCCCTCCCTTCCCCAGCTGTAGCCTGCTCCAGTGTGACCCAGGAACCTGTCAACCACTGACAGACTGTGTTGCTGCCGGACTGTCGGGGGAAGCCTCCGTCAGTAGGTAGAGCTGTGTGCTGGTGGGACAGCAGCCCACCCATTTGCATGAAGGCTGGGTCAACTTGGAACAACTCACTTGGAACAACTCACTTGCATGAAGGCTGGGTCTGGACTTGCTCCACCTGCCACCGTCAGTTGTCACATGTGTGTAGCTGGTGCTGGAGAGGAAGCCTGTGTCTGGCTTGCGCCTCAGTGTGGGCAGGCATCACACTTGCTGCTGGGCAGCAGAGTAGGGCGGTCTTTCATTTAGCTGAACTCTTTCCCCCTTTTCCTCCTCCACAATCGACTTCTCACTCCTGCACACTTACTGTTAACCCTCAACTAGTCCTCTTAGGAATATTAGAAGGTGAAATGTGCATCTGTGCCCTGCCTAGCCAGGGCTCTTCTGCTGTTGTCATGAAAGTATGTACAGTGTTGACAGTAATGTTTGCACGTCTATTACATCTTTCATCAGAAGATCTCAAAAAAGCACTTCTAGGCGGGGAGTGGTGGCTCACGTCTGTAATTCCAGCACTTTGGGAGGCCAAGGTGGGCGTTTCACCTGAGGTCAGGAGTTCGAGACCAACCTGGCTGATATGGTGAAATCCTGTCTCTACTAAAAAAAAGATACGAAAATTAGCCGGGCATGGTGGGGGGGGGCGCCTGTAGTCCCAGCTACTTGGGAGGCTGAGGCAGGAGAATTGCTTGAGCCTGGGAGGCGGAGGTTGCTGTGAGCCTAGGTTGTGCCACTGCACTCCAGCCTGGGTGACAGAGCAAGACTTTGTCTCAAAAAAAAAAAAAAAACAACAAAAAACACTTCTAGATTTTCACACTAGGCTTCAAAATACCCCGGAAGAGGAAAATGCGATTTAAACTGTGTGGTAGAAGAGATGGCTGTCCCCAAATGCTTTACTCCTTGCTTAGTACAAAGAACCTTAGGGTACCAGTCTCCTCCTGCTAATAAAACACTGTTCCCTGAGGGCTGACCCCAGGGTGCTGCCCCTAGAGATCAGTAGTTTTTCCCCACCAGACTGGGAGTATAGGGCATCCCAAGAGGCCCTGCCCGCAGCTCTCAGCTCTCTGCCGCAGGTGGAGTGGAAACACTCTTGCCCATCCTCCCCCAACCCCTGGGAATGTCCCTGGCGACACCATTCCTTCTGGACCAAGGGGTGCCTGGGCCTTGAGGAGATTATACCCCTGATACAGATGATTACCTTGTCACCCTGACATTTGTCTCCCATTTGCTGGATCCCTGGGGACTCAAAATGCCTTGGTGCCTCTAACTGGCTCAGTCTCCTGCAGCGAGTTCCAAGTGAAGTGTGCACTCTCCTCTGCCACCTCCAAGCCACAGCACAGACGTCAACTCCCTCCCTGCTAAGAATGGCTGATGGCATTCTCTGTATGTATACCACCCCTCATTACCATTTTGCTAAACTGTTAGATTAGATTAGATATAATTCTTATTCCAAAACCAGCCTCCCCCAGAAACAAAAATCCACTAACAAAAACAGGGTAATTTGGGACTTCTCCCTCTTCCCAGTTATTCCTTTATCATTACGAACTATGTCATAAAAGTATTATGGTTTTTTTCCATTATTGAAAGCAGGCAGTTAAAAGTGCTACTCCAGTGAACACATAAATGATAAGAAGGTGAAACCGCCAGGCTAGGAGCAGTGGCTCACGCCTGTAATCCCAGAATTTTGGAAGGAGGAGGCAGGAGGATTGCTTGAGCCCAGGAGTTCAGGAGTTAGAGACCAGCCTGGTAGGGAGACCCTATCCCTACAAATAATTTAGAAAATTAACTGAGCATAGTGGCAGGCACCTGTGGTATCAGCTACTTGGGAAGCTGAAGTAGGAGGATTGGCTGAACTTAGGAGTTTGAGGCTGCGGTGAGCCGTGATAGCGCCACTGAGCGACAGAGCGAAACTCTGCCAAAAAAAAAAAATAATAATAAAAATCTATTTAGAATGGGAGTTTATATTAAAACATTTCTCCAGACTAACTGATCCTCTGATTGCTTAACTTACAGAAGAAGACTAATCACTTGAAACCTTAATAGAAATAATATGTTTCAACATTGCTGAGGAATTTGTTAACTTCCCAGATGAAAATTCTGGGATTAGGTGGTGAGTAGAGAAACAGGCAGTGAGGGCCAACATTCAGAGGTTTGCATTTCATGAAAGGGCTTTGGAAGTATCTGAAATTTGGAGAAATGTACTTAGGAGGTGGGGTCTGTGACAGTTTAGGTCTTATATACACAAGGACAAAATTTCACCCTCCTCCTAGAACATCAGGGAGATGGATTAATGAGAAAGATGTGACTCACCAAGGGCAATATTACATTTATAAACACTGAAAGAATATACCAGTTTAGAAACTCTTATCATCAACCCTGCTTTTTCAGATGTTTTTATTCTTGTATTTTTTGCACATTTTTATTATTTGCTAATGTAATTCTCCTTTCCAAAAAAAAATCTGACTTGCTTAAGTGAATGTTTAAAGAAGTTAAAAACTGCACAGTGGAATCCACATTTAGGAAACTCCTTTATGAGCAGAAATATTTGTCTCTTCCTCAAACAGAAATTTCACGTTGCTGTTAAAACAAAGTGACTTGATTTCTTAGATACACTAATAAAACAAACAGTATAATGTATCAACACTTTAGTTATGATTTCTTCTTTTTTATATTTATTTTTTTTAGACAGGATCTTGCTCTGTCACCCAGGCTAGAGTGCAATGGTCATCATCACAGCTTACATCAGCCTCAGCCTCCTGGGCTCAAGTGGCCCTCCCACCTCAGCCCCACAAGTAGCTGAAACCACAGGCATGCACTACCATGCCCAGCTATTTTTTATTTATTTATTATTATTTCTCTAGTCTCACTTTTTTGACCAGACTGGTCTTGAACTCTGGGTCTCAAGCGATCCTCCCACCTCGGACTCCCAAAGTGTTGAGATTACAGGCATGAGCCATTGTGCCTGGCCTTTTTATGACTTCTTGATTCACAGCGAGAAATGTACCTCTCGCTCAGATCAGAATATTTATATTGATCTGACTTGTGTGTTTCTCCTGAGTGAAAAGAGGATGGAAACCAAATTATAATGATGAGGTTCCTTGATGAGCAGGGACCCGAATAAAAGGAAGATGGCGCATGGTTTTGTTCTGCAGAGGATATGACAATTTGATACATGTCTCTCCACAAAAGGAATGCATACGGGGGCTACAGGTTGAAGATACATGCTAGGAGTTCTCTCCCTTCAGAGTTCCCATTTTTCTCCTTCACTTGCTCATCTCCATTTTGTTGACATATTCTTTCTTTAGATGTATTAATACCATTAGCCTGTTTTCCCTAAAATTGTCTGATGACAGGAATCACCTGGAGTGCTTGCCAAAAGTAGATTTCTGAATTAGAATCTCTAAGGGAAAGGCCTGGCATTCTGTATACTTAACAAATGCCCCAAGTTGTTCTGACCAGGAAGGTTTGGGAACAATGAGTTGGTCTAGTGCATCTCAAAATTTAACATTCCTACTAATCACCTGCAGCCACCGATTCCACTGGTGTGGAGAAGGGCTGAGAGAGTCTCCATTTCTAACAAGCTGCCAGGCTTGCAGCCCGAGGACTGCGTTTATTTTATTTTGAGATGGAATTTTGCTCTTGTTGCCCAGGTTGGAGGGCAATGGCGTGATCTCGGCTCACTGCAACCTCCGCCTCCCAGGTTTAACCGATTCTGCTGCCTTAGCCTCCCGAGTAGCTGGGATTACAAGCATGCGCCACCATCCCCAGCTGATTTTGTATTTTTAGTAGAGACAGGGTTTCTCCATGTTGGTCAGTCTGGTCTCGAACTCCCGACCTCAGGTAATCCGCCCGCCTCAGCCTCCCAAAATGCTAGGATTACAAGTATGAGCCACCGCGCCCAGCCCGAGGACTGCATTTTGAGGGACATGCATCAGTGATTCTCAAAAGGTGGTCCAGGGCCAGCAGCAGCAGCACTACCTGGGAAGTTATTAGAAATGCAAATTCTCAGCCCCACCCTACATCTCCGGCATCAGAATCTCGCGGGTGAGGCTCAGCAAGACGTCCGGAGAGATTTTTATACATAAGAAAACTCAAGAACCACAGATCAGATCTGTAGTTAGTTAAGCTTAGCTGCTTCTTACTGCTTCTGGCTGGAAAGTTATTTCACTGGAGATGAACCTTTGAATATTTCTAATCTTATTCGTTTTGTGTACATTTACATAGTTTAACTCCACTTGGGGAGGTGCCTTGCTACCCCCTTTGTAAAGAGTTCAGGGAATATTGGCAAGAAAGTCATCTTGGGGTATTTTGGGGGAACCTGTTCCTTGTTGGCTTCAAATTTAATGTTTAAAGATCACTACGGAAACCGCGTTAGGTTAGAACAGGCTTTGCAAATGCAAATGGGAAAGGGACAAGCACACAGACAGCAGTGAGTGAGGCAGCATGGGGTAAAGGGGAGGAGAGGTTTGGTGAGCTTTGGACCTTGGAGAGCAGCTACTCCTCAGCCCCACCCAGCTAGTGCCAGGCTAGGCGGGAATGTGGGCTCAGGGCGGTCACATCTTCCAACTTTTTGCGTGAAATCTCCTGATTTTGAAATTTTGGCCAACTCTTAGATTCATGGTAAATATTCCGTGTGCCTAACCAAGTTGGCCTTGGTCGGCAGCTCTGCCTTGGAGGAACTAGCTGGGGAGATGATTCACCAGCCTTGCTGCCCCTCCGTGGATCACCCTCACAAAGAAGCAAGCCAAGGCTGCTCTGCCTATGGAGTAGTGGTTCTTTTGTTTCTTTACTTTCTTAATAAACTTGCTTTCACTTTATAGATTCGTCCTGAATTCTTTCTTGCGTGAGATCCAAGAACCCTCTCTTGGGGACTGGATTGAGACCCCTTTCCCACAACACTATTACTTACTTCTGGGGTTTTCATAAGAATTAATTTACATATGAGAGTTCCCTTCTCTCCCTTGGACACTTTCCCCAGGAGTCCTTTGCTTTCTGTTTTTTGTTTGTTTTTGTTTTTTGAGACATAGTCTTGCTCTGTCCCCCAGGCTGGCGTACAGTGGCGCGATCTCGGGTCACTGCAACCTCCGCCTCCCGGGTTCAAGTGATTCTCCTGCCTCAGCCTTCCGACTAGCTGGGACTACAGGCAACCCCACACCCAGCTAATCTTCGTATTTTTAGCAGAGACAGGGTTTCACAACATTGGCCAGGATGGTCTCGATCTCTTGACCTTGTGATCCTTCCACCTTGGCCTCTCAAAGTGCTGGGATTACAGGCGTGAGCCACCACACCTGGCAGGTCCTTTGCTTTCAAAACACCATTGAGTATTTCATTGTTGTCAAATTAAATCCAGAGTAGTATCTGAGATTCCATGTCATCTAACATGCTGTGGAAACTACAAAGCCTCCAAACAGGTTTCTACAGAGACTACTACTCTTTGCCTTCCTCAATTAATTACACAGAAAGGATGGGAAAGGTGCATAGGGTGAAGGGGGAGATGAGGAAAATACAAACAAAGAAGCCAGGCAAGCTGAGGTATCGCCCAGCTCTGGTGGTACAGTGCTGGGAAACCCAACCACCAATTACTTTCCAGGCCCCATGAAAGGTAAGTCAGCTCCTCCGTCCAAGTAGTAAACTGATCAGCCGAGGGTTAGTGCCCATGGAAATTGTTGGAACACTTCATGTTGGAAAATGAAGTTTCAGATTGTGTAATCCCTCTAGAAGCAAAGAATACTTAACAGGAAAGTAATTCCAGAGGCAGATCCAGGTTTTGCAGGTCCTGAAGCTTACACAATTTGGGGAGAACTTATTTAAGAAAAAGAGTGTGAAATGACATATACAAAAATAGTTTTGAAAGTACACGGCAGTCTTAGCCAAATGTGGTAGAATGTTTACTTCTAAAATTTTACAAAAATCAGATGACTAGAGACTTGGAAGGGGCCCATACAAGCAGGGGTCCTGGAGGTTCCTAAGTATCCTGGAACATCAGCCTGTGTCCTGGTGACCACTGGAGGGCTGGGAGGGGTAGTGTCCAGAATGAAAGTGTTGGTGCTCTGGGAAGCTGGTGATGTTCCGTATCTTGACCTAGGTAGGAAGGTGACTACACAGTGGGTAATTTCACAACAATCTGTTAAACTGCACACTTGGGTTTTTGCTTTTTTTTTGAGATGGAGTTTCGCTCTTGTTGCCCAGGCTGGAGTGCAATGGTGCAACCTCAGCTCACTGTAACTTCTGCCTCCCAGGTTCAAGTGATTCTCCAATCTCAGCCTCCTGAGTAGCTGGGGTTACAGGCACCTGCCACTACGGCCAGCTGATTTTGGGTATTTTTAAAAGAGATGGGGTTTCACCATGTTGGCCAGGCTGCTCTCGAACACCTGACCTCAGGTGGTCCGCCTGCCTCGGCCTCCCAAAGTGCTGAGATTACAGGCATGAGCCAAGGTGCCTGGCCTAGTTTTTGCACTTTTATGTATACTTGTTATATTTCATAATTTAAGAAATCATTTGGCCCTTTTCTAAGTTAGGGAAAATACTCATTGGATGAAGTAGGTCTTCAATAAATACTTGTTGAATGAGCTAATGAACGAATGATTTTCAAATATATTCAGAAAATATATAGTAAAGGCCTAAATGTGTAAGGACATGTTATTAAATATTTTATAGTGGCTGGGTGTGGCGGCTCACACCTGTAGTCCCAGCACTTTGGGAAGCTGAGGAAAGAGATCACCTGAGGTCAGGAGTTTGAGACAGCCTGGCCAACATGGTGAAACCCAATCTCACTAAAAATACAAAAATTAGCAGGGCATGGTGGTGTGCACCTGTAATCCCAGCCACTGGGGAGGCTGAGGCAGGAGAATCACTTGAAGCCAGGAGGTGGAGGTTGCAATGAGCTGAGATAGCACCATTGCACTCTAGCCTGGGCAACAAGAGTGAAACTACATCTAAAAAAAAAAAAAAAAAGACTGGGTGCAGTGGCTCACGCCCGTAATCCCAGCACTTTGGGAGGCCGAGGCGGGAAGATCACGAGGTTAGGAGATCGAGACCATCCTGGCTAACACAGTGAAAACTCATCTCTACTAAAAAATACAAAAAATTAGCCGGGCGTGGTGGTGGGCGCCTGTAGCCCCAGCTACTTGGGAGGCTGAGGCAGGAGAATGGTGTGAACCCAGGAGGTGGAGCTTGCAGTGAGCCGAGATCGCACCACTGCACTCTAGCCTGGGTGACAGAGCAAGACTCTGTCTCAAAAAAAAAAAAGAAAAAGTTATAGTATTATTATAGTATAGTATATTATTTTAAGCAAAAAGAAAAGTAAGATTTAATGAGAGAAAATTATATTTTACTTCATTTTGCCTTTTCTTGCGGGGGACAGGGTCTCTGTCACCCAGGCTAGAGTGCAGTGGTGTGATCATGGTTCACTGCAACCTCTGCCTCCTGGGGTTAGCGATTCTCCCACCTTAGCCTCCCTAGTAATTGTGACTATTACAGGTGTGCACCACCAAACCCGGCTATTTTTTGCATTTTTTGTAGAGATGGGGTTTTGCCTCATTGCCCAGGTTGTCTCAAATGCCTGGGCTCAAGTGATCCATCCACCTCGGCCTCCCAAATTGCTGGGATTTCAGGAATGAGCCATTGTGCCTGGCCCTCTATTTTTTTTATTCTACAAACCCATATTTGTCCACTCTAATAAGGAACTAGGATTGGAGGCAAAATGGACAAGAGAAACAGGTAGAGGGAGGTACAAAAGGGAACATCCATCATGTGTAGATATTTGAAGTTATTTATCTTGAGTTAATCCAAGGCAAATCTTCAATTTTTTAATTACAATTTATAAAATGCATCTTTCTCCTAAAAGAAATGTTCTCCTACTTTTCTTTGGTGATGATCGATATCGTGCCCAAACTGACGGAGTACATCACTCTTTGGAAAATCAATTTCTCAAGTAGTCAGAAATTAGGATAGCTACATGAGAGATTTTTAATAGCCAGAGCTTTCAGATCTGCAATTACCTAATTATACTACATGCTCCATTTTCATTCCTATTTAATTCAAGAAATTAAGGATCTATATTATCCCTGTTTTCAATATCAAAATCTGAACAGGTAGTGTGATAATTTTTCCTAATTTGTGAATGTGTAGTTACATAAAACCTTATTAAAGAGCTATTTTATTATACGTTTAATTAATTACCTTTGTTGTGAAGTCTGGGCATACATACGGGGGCAAAGCACTCAGAAGGAGGCATAAACAAAACAGTCCCTTGGCTCAAGCAGTTAATAATTTACTAGGAAATCAGAAACATAAACCTGAATCAATTAACTTGCTAAATAAAGTTTATGTTCTTAAAAAAATGTATAAAACATCCAGGGAAATATAAATACAAACTAGATATTTGAAGACATTCAGGAATTATTCTTTTTTTTTTTTTTGAGTCTCGCTCTGTCTGATGCAATCTCGGCTCACTGCAAGCTCCGCCTCCCGGGTTCCCGCCATTCTCCTGCCTCAGCCTTCCAAGTAGCTGGGACTACAGGCGCCCGCCACCTCGCCTGGCTAATTTTTTATGTTTTTAGCAGAGACGGGGTTTCACCATGTTAGCCAGGATGGTCTCTATCTCCTGACCTCGTGATCCGCCCGCCTGTGCCTCCCAAAGTGCTGGGATTACAGGCGACAGCCGCCACGCCCGACCTCAGGAATTATTCTTAATTTTGTAGGTGAGTTAACGGTATTGTAAGTTCTCCCCCTAGAGCCACCTTCTTTTCAGGACATATCCTGAAATATTACAAATCAAATGTTATGATATCTGAGATTTGCATCAAAATTATGCAGATTGACTGGGTGCAGTGACTCACACCTGTAATCCCAGCACTTTGGGAGGCTGGGGTGGGAGGATCACTTGAGTCCAGAAAGTTGAGGCAGTAGTGAGCTGTGATCAAGCCACTGCACTCTAGCCTGGGCAACAGAGCAAGACCCTGTCTCAAAAAAAAAAAAAAAAAGCAGCTCATGGGGAATGAATGGGGTATAGATGAGATGAGACTGGCCTTGAGTTGGTAATTGTAGAAGTCAGGTGATGGGTACATGGATAAGAAACCATTCAGTCTACTTTTGGATACGTTTATAAACTTTTAGCATAAAAATTATTACACCTTATTTAATCTTTCTTTCATTCTGAAATGAAAACACTAAATATTACTGGAGCCTCAGTGATTCGCCATCACCATTTGAAGCTCTCTCAACTTTAAGATCCCAGCAAGCCTGCCTCTTGTTTCCTCCATTGCTTCTATACAGGTCTCAGTAGCTGTCCTGTGGTTCTCAGAAGCATGTACCCTGGAGGGATATAATGACAATGGTTTGGTTAGTGAGAAACTGATTGCTTGACTCTTGCCTGACCTTTAAAATCTCCACTTATTTAGGAATAAAACAGAAATAGTTCATCTTATGAGTTTCCTCAGAGGCCAGTGAAATCCTGAATTCTCTTGGATGAGAGAAACCTACAAGGATGAACTAACTAAAAGATGTGTCAGTTCTTCTTGTCTCTGATCTTGGTGTCAAGGCTATTCTGCAGAAGCTAGGGCCTTTGTCAAAGAACTGAACACTTAAACCTGTCCTAAGAGTTGGAGAAGCTAAAGGAAGATCCAAGGGAAAGAAATTTCAGGCTTGGCTGCTGCTTCCCTTGTGCCCTTCAAATCTCCCAGGAATCTTCCTCAGGGCCCTTCCTAATGGGAAACATACAAGGAAAGGAATACAGGGAAATATAGTTGAGATGCATTCCAAGCCAGCACGAGTTGTGTCCAGACTATAAAGTTCCTGAAAATCAAGCTAAAGAGTTTGGTCGGGCTGGGCACAGTGGCTCATGCCTGTAATTCCACCTGGGAGGCCAAGGCGGGTGGATCACCTGAGGTCAGGAGTTCGAGACCAGCCTGACTAACATGGTGAAACTCCGTCTCTACTAAAAGTACAAAATTAGCTGGGCTTGGTGGTGCATGCCTGTAATCCCAGCTACTCAGAAGGCTGAGGCAGGAGAATCACTTGAACCTGGGAGGCGTAGGTTGCGGTGAGCCAAGATCATGCCATTGCCCTCCAGCCTGGGCAACAAGAGCGAAACTCCGTCTCAAAAAAAAAAAAAAGTTTGGTTGATATGGACAATGAGTGGCCACTGAAATCTTTTTTGAGCCAGAAGCGACATGAGTGAGGCTGGGCATGGAGGCTCATGCCCGTAATCCCAGCACTCTGGGAGGCTGAGGTGGGAGGATTGCTTGAGCCCAGGAGTTCAAGACCCAGGAGTTCAAAACTAGCCTGGGCAACTTAGGGAGACACTATCTCTACAAACAATTTAAAAATTAGCTGGGAGTAGGGGTGCATTCCTGAAGTCCCAGCTACTTGGGAGGCTGAAGTGTGAGGATCACTTGAGCCTAAGAGTTTGAGGCTGCAGTGAGCTGTTACTGTGCCACTGCACCGTGGCCTGGGTGACAAGATTGCAGTGGTGAATAGGACAGACTGGAGGGCCTGGTTCTGGTGCCCTGTATATATTTCAGGTGAGGGGTAGCTAGACGATCTGGAAGGCTCATGTGGAAAAGGAAGAGGCAGAGCAATGACTAGAAATTTTGCTGCTGGGGACTAGTACGCAAAGCTTGCTTTTGTGTGTTTGGGGGGTAAGAGCAGATCTACACACAAAGTATTTCCTGCCCTTGACATTGCCTTTGTCCCTCCATTTTTAAAGCCTAGAACATTTAAACTGGGTCAACATCCCAAGTTTGTGACCCTAAACAGGGTCCTGAAGGAGAGGATACAAATGGACGTTTGTCATGTTTTGTGACACTCAATAATAGCAATTGAAAACCCTTACTGTGAGGGAGGGCACCGAGTGGGTGGAGGAAAATACAAAAGCTGGGCTGAAGCAGGAGAAAGCTGGGAACCCTACACAAGGCTAAGCACACCTGGGCTCCTTCCTGGCCCCCAAGAGCTCCGGGGGAATGGGAGAGTTGAACTGGCAAGGAGCAATCCACTGTCACCATCGGCCTCTGGAACCCTGTCAGGAAGAGACCCCTGGACCACAACAGACACTCAATTTGGCAGGGAGAGCTGCTTAGAGAAGTGATAGCGGCAGCACACCAGCGGATGTGGAGCCCAGAAGATTTCACGTGGGAGCATCTGTAGCAGAGCACAGCCAGGGATGTCAATCCCCCTAGATTCAACTTGCTCCCATAAGAGACTTCTGCCCTAGGGGAACTGATGGACCTGAACTCTGCAGGGTGGTCTTGTCCAACAGACAGGGCCAGTTGGACCTGAGCACCCCTTGGTCTGCTGGCACTGTCTGATGGGCCCCAGCCTGGCTATGTCTGCTTGCAAGTCAGCTTCAGGTGCCCTGGAGTCCCACACCATAGCTTCTGTGCTGGTGGACTGTGTGTGACTGGTGGAGAGCTCCAGAGGGGTGGCCTCTACAGCCACACACAAGCCCACACACTCCCTCCCCAAACCGCAGCTTCCCCAGGGTCCATAGCAGCTCCCCACATCACTTTGTTGGCACGCATCTGCCTGGGTGGGTTTTGCATTCCTTGACCTGCCAGTGTGGGAATGCAACCACCCCCATTCCCCCACTGATCACCATTGCAGATGGAGCCTTGGCGAACACACAGTCGGCCAGCCCAGCCCCTGTCAGCATCCTACCCTTCACCCTAGGTGACCACTCCTATTTGTGGGACACAGAGAAGGTACCCAGACCTGCACTTGCCAGCACTCTGCCCCCAAGCCAACACCACCTCCAGCACGATCACATGCACAGTCACCAGCAGAGGACCCCTGCACATCCCCAGCTTTGTTGCCTCCACCACTGTGGTGAATACCTGCAGGGAGGCAGATACCCTGCCACCTGCTAGCTCTTTGCCACAGCTGCCACTACCACTGCCACTGGCATGTGCAAATGAGGATGGATCTGCTGTCACTGCACTACTAAATGCTTTGGCTGACACCATCCATCAGAGTGTAGTGACCAGCAGTCCAGGAGCACCTCACTCCACCCCCTTACAGTGCAGTGGATTCCTAACCTTGAGGAGTCAGAGAACAAAGTCAGGGCCCAATACAAGTCCCCTAGAGTTAGAGCATACAGTCCAGGAGTTGAGGGCTGAGTGCTGGACCCCTAAAATCTTCCAGAAACAAAACCAGTCAGTGGAATCCACCTTATACCACAATCAAATCCTCAGGGTCATCAAATAGGATAAAAGAAAAAAATATATACAAAGGTCAGCAACCTCAAAGATTGAATGAAGATGCAGCCACAAATATGAGAAAGAATTAGTGCAAGACAGCTCAGAAAGCCAGAGTACTTTCTTTCCTCCAAATGACTGCATCCCCTCTTCAGCAAGGGTTCTAAACAAGGCTGAGATGGCTGAAATGTCAGAAATAGAATTCAGAATATGGACAAGAATGAAGATCATTGAGCTGCAGGAATATGTTGAAACCCAATCCAAGAAAGCTAAAAATCATGATAAAACAATGCAGGAGTTGACAGAAAAAATAGCCAGTATAGAAAAGAAAATAGCCCATCCGATAGAACTGAAAAACATAATACAAGAATTTCATAATGCAATCACAAGTATTAATAGCAGAATAGACAAAGCAGAGGAAAGAATCTCAGAGCTCGAAGACTGGCTTTCTGAAATAAGATAGTCAGACAAGAATAGAGAAAAAGGAATGAAAAGGAATGAACTAACCCTCATGTTTAGGTTTAGTTTACGTAATCTTATGTAAGATTATGTAAAAGAGACCAAATCTATGACTCATTGTTGTCCCTGAAAGAGATGGGGAGAATAGAACCAACTTGGAAAACATATTTCAAGATATCATTCATGAGAACTTCCCCAACCCAGCTAGAGAGGCCAACATTCAAATTTAGGAAATGCAGAAAACTCCAGTGAGATACTTCACAAGAAGTTCATCCCGAACACACATAATCATCAGATTCTCTAAGGCTGGAATAAAAGAAAAAATGTTAAAGGCAGGTAAAGAGAAAGGCCAGGTTACCTACAAGGGGAAGCCTATCAGATTAACAGCAGACCTCTCAGCAGAAACCTTATAAGCCAGAGGAGACTGGGGACCAATATTCAACATTCTTAAAGAAAAGAAATTCCAACCCAGCGTTTCATATCTTGCCAAACTAAGCTTCATAAGCAAAGGAAAAATAAGATCCTTTTTGGACACCTTTTCAGACATGCAGATGCTGAGGGAATTTGTTACCACCAGACCTGCCTTACAAGAGCTCCTGAAGGAAGCACTGAATATGGAAAGGAAAGACCATTATCAGCCACTACAAAAACACACTGAAGTACACAGACCAGTGACACTATAAAGGAACCACATAAACAAGTCTGCAAAATAACCAGCTAACATCATGATAAGAGAATCAAATCCACACATATAGATATTAACCTTGAATGTAAATGGACCAAATGTCCCAATTAAAAGGTGCAGCATGGCAAGCTGGATAAAGAATCAAGACTCATTGGCATGCTGTCTTCAAGAGACCCATCTCACATGTAATGACGTGCATAGGCTCAAAATAAGAGGATGCAGAAAACTACCAAGCAAATGGAAAACAGAAAAAAAGCAGGGGTTGCAATCCTAGTTTCAGACAAAACAGACTTTAAACCAACAAAGATAAAAAAGACAAAGAAGGACATTACATGATGGTAAAAGGTTCAGTTCAACAAGGAGATCTAACTATCCTAAATATATATGCAGCCAACACAGGAGCACCCAGATTCATAAAACAAGTACTTAGAGGTCTTCAAATGGCCTTGAACTTCCTCATAATAATAGTGGGAGACTTTAAACCCTGCTGACAATATTAGACAGATCATTGAGACAGAAAATTAACCAAGATATTTAGGATCTGAACTCGGCACTGGACCAAATGGAGTTGATAGACATCTACAGAACTCTCCACCAAAACCAACTGAATATACGTTCTTCTCATCACCACCACATGGCACATACTCTAAAATCATCAAATAATCAGAAGTAAAACACTCCTCAGGAAATAAAAAAGAACTGACATCATAATAACCAATTTCTCAGACCACGGTGCAATTGAATTATAAATCAAGGCTAAGAAATTCACTCAAAACCATGTAGTTCCACGGTATTTGAATAACCTGCTCCTGAATGACTTCTGGGTAAAGAATGAAATCAAGGCAGAAATCAAGAAGTTCTCTGAAACTAATGAGAACAAAGATACAACATACCAGAATCTCTGAGACACAGATAAGGCAATGTTAAAAGGGAAATCTATAGAACTAAATTAATAGAACTAAATTTATAGAACTAATCAGGCTGAGCATGGTGGCTTATGCTAATAATCCCAGCATTTTGGGAGGCTGAGGCAGGCAGATCACTTGAGCTCAAGACCAGCCTGACCAACATGGTGAACCCTGTCTCTACTAAAAATACAAAAAACTAATGGGGCATGGTGGTGCGTGCCTGTAGTCCCAGTTACTCAGGAGGCTGAGGCAGGAGAATCACTTGAACCTGGCAGGCAGAGGTTGCAGTGAGCAGAGATTATGCCACTGCACTCTAGCCTGGGCAACAGAGTGAGAGACTCCGTCTCAAAACAAACAAACAAACAACAACAACAACAAAAACAAGAACTAAATGCCCATATCAAAAAGTTAGAAAGATCTCAATTTGACAACGTAGCATCACAGCTAAAAGAACTAGAGACCAAGAGTCCACCAATCCCAAAGCTAGCAGAAGACGAAGAACCAAACTCAGAGCTAAACTGAATGAGACTGAGGCATGAAAAACACTCAAAAGATCAATGAATCCGGGAGCTTTTTTTTTGGGAAAAAATTAAAATAGACCACTAGCTAGACTAATAAAGAAGAAAAGAGAGAAGATTCAAATAAACACAATCAGGGTCAGGCATGGTGACTCACGCCTGTAATCCCAGCACTTTGGGAGGCCGAAGCAGGTGGATCACTTGAGGTCAGGAGTTCAGACCAGCCTGGCCAATGTGGTGAAACCCCATCTCTTATAAAAATACAAAAATTAGCTGGGCGTGGTGGCACATGCCTGTAATCCCAGCTACTTGGGAGGCTGAAGCAGGAGAATCACTTGAAGCTGGGAGATGGAGGTTGCAGTGAGCCAAGGTCATGCCACTGCACTCTAGCCTGGGCAACAGAGTGGGACTCTGTCTCAAAAAACAAACAAACATAATCAGAAATGTCAAAGAGGATATTACCACTGACCCCACAGAAATACAAATAACCATCAGAGAATATTATGAACACCTACGTGCACATAAACTAGAAAATCTAGAAGAAATGGATAAATTCCTGGACACATACAGCTTCCTAAGACTGAATCAGGAAGAAACTGAATCCCTGAACAGACCAATAACAAGCTCTAATTGAGTCAGGAATGAATAGCCTACCAACCATAAAAAGCCCAGATCAGATGGATTCACAGCTAGATGCTACCAGCTGTACAAAGAAGAGCTGGTACCATTCCTGCTGAAACTATTCCGAAGAATTGAGGGCCAAGTGCGGTGGCTCACACCTGTAATCCCGGTACTTTGGGAGGCCGAGGCAGGCGGATCACAAGGTCAGGAGTTCGAGACCAGCCTGGCCAGCATGGTGAAACCCTGTCTCTACTAAAAACACAAAAAGTAGCTGGGCATGGTGGCATGTGCCTGTAATCCCAGCTACCTGGGAGGCTGAGGCAGGAGAATTGCTTGAACCCTGCAGGTGGAGGTTGCAGTGAGCTGAGATCACGCCACTGTACTCCAGCCTCGGTGACAGAGGGAGACTCCATCTCAAAAGAAAAAAAAAAAGAGAGAGAATTGACGAGGGGGACCCCTCCCTAACTCATTCTTTGAGGCCAGCAGCATCCTGATACCAAAACCTAGCAGAGACACAACAAAAAAAGAAAACTTCAGGCCAATATCCTTGATGAACATTGACGTAAAAATCCTCAACGAAATGCTGGCAAACTGAATCCAGCAGCACATTGAAAAGCTTATCCACCACAATCAGGTAGGCTTTATCCCTGGGATGCAAGGTTGGTTCAATATTATTCAAATCAATAAATGCAATTCATCACATAAACAGAACCAAAGACAAAAACCACATGATTATCTCAATAGGTGGAGAAAAGGCTTTCAATAAAATTCAACACCCATTCATGTTAAAACTCTCAATAAACTAGGTAATGAAGGAACATACCTCAAAATAATAAGAGCCATCTATGACAAACCCATAGCCAACATCATACTGTATGGGCAAAAGCTGGAAGCAATCCCCCTGAAAACTGGCATAAGAATGCCCTCTCTCACCAATTGTATTCAACATAGTATTGGAATTTCTGTCCAGGGCAATCAGGCAAGAGAAAGAAATAAAGGACATCCAAATAGGAAGACAGGAAGTCAAATTATCCCTGTTTGCAGATGACATGATCCTATATCTAGAAAACTACATAGTCTCAGCCCAAAAGCTCCTTAAGCTGATTAAAACAAACAAACAAACAAACAAACAAACAAACAAAAAACTTCAGCAAAGTCTCAGGATACAAAATAAATGTGCAAAATCACTAACATTCCTATACACTAATAACAGTGAAGCTGAGAGCCAAATAAGAAATGCAGTTCCATTCACAACTGCCACAAAAAAATATAAAATACCTAGGAATACAGCTAACCAGGGAGGTGAAAAATCTCTACAAGGAGAACTACAAAACACTGCTCAAAGAAACCAGAGATGATACAAAGAGAAAAATATTCCATGCTCATGGATAGGAAGAATCAATATCCTTAAAATGACCATACTGTATAAAGCAATTTATAGATTCAACGCTATTCCTATTAAATTACCATTGACATTCTTTGCAGAACTAGGAAAAACTAACCAGGTATGGTAACATGCACCAGTAGCCCTGGCTACTTGGGAGGCTGAGGCAAGAGAATCGCTTGAACCCAGGAAGTAGAGGTTGCAGTGAGCCAAAATAGTGCCACTGCACTCCAGCCTGGGTGACAGAGTGAGACTCTCTCAAAAAACAAACAAACAAACAAAACACTAGAAAAAACTATTTTAAAATTCATATGGAACCAAAAAAGAGCCCAAATAGACAAGGCAATCCTAACCAAAAAGAACAAAACTGGGTCGGGTGTGGAGGCTCACTCCTGTAATCCCACCACTTTGGGAGGCCGAGGCGGGTGGATCACCTGAGGTCAGGAGTTCGAGACCAGCCTGGCCAACATGGTGAAACCTTGTCTCTACTAAAAATAAAAAATTAGCTGGTCATGGTGGTGCATGCCTGTAGTCCTAGCTACTCAGGAAGCTGAGGCAGGAGAATCGCTTGAACCTGGGAGGTGGAGGTTGCAGTGAACCAAGATCATGCCACTGTACTCCAGCCTGGGAGGTTGCAGTGAGCTGAGACTGCGCCACCACACTCCAAAAAATAAATAAATAAATAAATAAATAAATGAGAAGAACAAAACTGGAGGCATCAAGTTAACAATCTTCAAACTATACTACAGCTATAGTAATCAAAACAGCATGGTACTGTTACAAAAACAGAAACATAGACCAATAGAAAAGAATAGGAAGCCCAGAAATAAGACCGCAAGCCTGTAACTATCTGATCTTCAATAAACTTGACAAAAACAAGCAATGGGGAAATGATTCCCTATTCAATAAATGGTGTTGGGATTACTGGCTAGTCATAAGCAGAAGATTGAAACTAGACCTCTTCCTTATACTATATACAAAAATTAACTCAAGATGGATTAAACACTTGAACATAAAACCCAAAACTATAAAAATCTGAAAGACAACCTAGGCAACACCGTTCTGGGCGTAGGAACGGGCAAAGATTTCACAACAAAGATGCCAAAAGCAATGTGACAAAAGCAAAAATTGACAAATGGGATCTAATAAAATTAAAGAGCTTCTGCACAGCCAAGGATACTATCAACAGAGTGAACAGACAACAGAATGGGAGAAAATTCTTGCAAATTACGCGTCTGACAAAGGTCTAATATCCAGCATCTATAAGACACTTAAATTTACAAGAAAAAAAAAAAACCCAAACCCATTAAAAAGTGGGCAAAGGACATGAACACTTTTTAAAAGAAGACACACATGCAGCCAATAGTCATATGAAGAAAAGCTCAGCATCACTGATCATTAGGGAAATGCAAATCAAAACCACAATGAGATACCATCTTATATCAGTCAGAATGGCTATTAATGAAAAGTCAAAAAATAACAGATGCTGGTGAGTAAATAGAAAAAAAGAAATGCTTATGCACGGTTGTTGAAAGTGTAAATTAGTTCAATCATTGTGGAAAGCAGTGTGATGATTCCTCAAAGACCTAAAATAGAAATCACATCCCATCCAGTAATCCTATCATTGGGCATACACCCAAAGCAATATAAATCACTCTATCATAAAGACACATGCACACGTATGTTTATGGCAACACTATTCACAATTGCAAAGACATGGAATCAACCTAAATCATCAATGGTAGACTGGATAAAGAAAACATGGTACATATATACCATGGAATACTATGCAGCCGTTAAAAAAAAATGAGATCATGTCCTTTGCAGGAACATGGATGCAGCTGGAGGCCATTATGCTTAGCAAACTAACACAGGAACAGAAAACCAAATACTCCATGTTCTTACTTATAAGTGGGAGCTAAATGACGAGAACACATGGACACATGGAGGTGAGCAGCACACACTGGGCCCTATCAGAGAGTGGAGTCTTGGAGGAGGGAGAGGATCAGGAAAAATAACAAATGGGTACTAGGCTTAGTACCTGGGTGATTAAATTATCTGTACAACAAGCCCCCGTGGCGAGGTGGCTCACACCTGTAATCCCAGCACTTTGGGAGGCTTAGGCAGGCAGATTACCTGAGGTCAGGAGTTCGAGACCAGCCTGGCCAACATGGTGAAACCTTGTCTCTACTTGTAATCCCAGCTACTCGGGAGGCTGAGGCAGGAGAATTGCTTGAATCCGGGACCCGCAGGTTGCAGTGAGCCGAGATCCTGCCACTCCACTCCAGCCTGGGTGACACAGCCAGACTCCATCTCAAAACAACAACAACAATAATCACCAAAAAAAAAAAAAAAAACCAACAACCCATGATACAAGTTTACCTGTATAACAAACCTATACCCTTGAACACAACAGCTAAATTTTAAAAAATGTAAATTAAAACAGCAGGATATTGTTATTTTTACCTATTAGATTGGCAATAAGTAAAGGGGATTACAAAAATATGGATTTGGCAAGATTTGTAGGAAATGTACAATCACACACACTGGTAATGGGAGTACAAATTGGCATAACTTTTTTGACGGTCAATTTGGTAAAGCATTAATATGTGTTAAAATATCCTTTAATTCAGTCATTCCTCTCTAAAGAGGTTTTTTGTTGTTGTTTTTTTGAGACAGATTCTCGCTGTTGCCCAGGCTGGAGTGCAGTGGCCAACCTCCGCTTCGCGGGTTTACGCCATTCTCCTGCCTCAGCCTCCAGAGTAGCTGGGACCACAGGCACCTGCCACCATGCCCAGCTATTTTTTTTGTATTTTTAGTAGAGACGGGGTTTCACCGTGTTAGCCAGGATGGTCTTGATCTCCTGACCTCGTGATCCGCCTGCCTTGGCCTCCCAAAGTGCTGGGATTACAGGGGTGAGCCACTGCACCCGGCCTTGAAGAGTTTTTTTGTACAGATATATCCACACAGGCACTCCAGGATATATGACTAAAAATAATCACTGTAGTATTGCTTGGAAAAGAAATTTTAAAAATAAAATGAATAAAATAAAATAAAATTGGATTTCTTGTCTTACTATTGAGTTTTTAAAGTCTTTAACATATTCTGGATATAGGTCCTTTATCAGTTATATGATTCATTGTCTGGCTTGGTTTTTTTCTTCTCTCTCTCTCTTTTTTTTTTTTTTTAAGACGGAATCTCACTATGTTGTCCAGGCTGGAGTGCAGTGGTGCGATCTCGGCTCACTGCAACCTCTGCCTCCCGGGTTCAAGCGAGTCTCCTGCTTCAGCCTCCCGAGTAGCTAGGACTACAGGCACCCGCCACCACGCGCAGCTAATTTTTGTAGTTTTAATAGAGACGAGTTTCACCATGTTGGCCAGGATGGTCTCAATCTCTCGACCTTGTAATCCTGCCGCCTCGGCCTCCCAAAGTGCTGGGATTACAAGCGTGAGCCACCGCGCCCAGCTGTTATTTGACTTTTTAAATGATGTCTTTTAAAGTGCAAAATTTCCAATTTTGATGAAGTCAAATCATCCGGCTGGGCGCAGTGGCTCACGCCTGTAATCCCAGCACTTTGGGAGGCCGAGGTGGGCGGATCACGTCAGGAGATCAAGACCATCCTGGCTAACACGGTGAAACCCCATCTCTATTAAAAATACAAAAAATTAGCCGGGCGCGGTGGCGGGCGCCTGTAGTCCCAGCTACTCACTCGGGAGGCTGAGGCAGGAGAATGGCGTGAACCCGGGAGGCGGAGCTTGCAGTGAGCCGAGATTGCGCCACTGCTCTCCAGTCTGGGCGACAGAGTGAGACTTCGTCTTAAATTTGTAGTCCCAGCTACTGGGGAGGCTGAGGCAGGAGAATGGCGTAAACCCGGGAGGCGGAGCTTGCAGTGAGCTGAGATCCGGCCACTGCACTCCAGCCTGGATGACAGAGCGAGACTCCGTCTCAAAAAAAAAAAAAAAAAAAAAAAGAAAAAAAAAAAAAATCATCCATCTGAAGGATTGGGATCAACCTGTAGATCCGTCTCAGGCACAAAAACAACCAACCCAATAAAACAGCTGGCTCATTGGTGGTGAACTAGGAAGCTGGGCTCTGTGCCATAGACTTCACCCAAGGTATGTTGCTCCACCACACTTGCACAGACTGAGCGAGGGATTCTCTTACACATTTCACAGCTATGCTGTTACTCTGTAGGGCTGTATCCTATTGATCAAGAATGAAAATAATCCCTTCCTCTCTCTTAACCCTTCCCACGTGGTGGCAGTTCTTTCCAGCTAGACCTGATCTGCCTATTGTGCTGTCACCAACACCTTCCCAGAGCTCACCCTGGCAGGCTTGACATGGACCTTTCTGCCTCCTCCTCTCTCCTCAGCTCCCATCCCCTGCATCTCCCTTCTGTGGCCAGGCTGTCCACAAAATTATTTTGCTTCAATGTGGTGATCTGTGGCCACAGCATTTTCCTCTCTTTTATACCTTTGGTCAATTAACAGCTGCTATGTTACATTTGATCTCTATTCTCTCTCTTTTTTTTTTTTTTTTTGAGATGGAGTCTTGCTCTGTTGCTCAGGCTGGAGTGCAGTGGCGTAGTTTCAGCTCACTGCAACCTCTGCCTCCAGGGTTCAGGTGATTCTCCTGCTTCAGCGTCCTGAGTAGCTGGGATTACAGGCATGCACCACCATGCCCAGTTAATTTTTGTATTTTTAGTAGAGATGGGGTTTCACCATGTTGGTCAGGCTGGTCTCGAACTCCTGACCTCTTCATCCGCCCGCCTTGGCATCCCGAAGTGCTGGGATTACAGGCGTGAGCCACCGCGCTGGGCCACATTTGATCTCTAAAGACCTTTGCCCTGTCATCTCCCTGCCCAAATGTCCTGAAGGAGTCTCTCTCATCTCCCACAACAGATTAAGCTGTTTGGGCTGCACCTTTATTTGTGCGTTTGTGTGTGTGTGTGTGTGTGTGTGTGTGACCTTTAGATTCTCTCATTGATTTCTTTTTTTTTTTGAGACAGAGTCTCACACCGTTGCCCAGGCTGGAGTGCAGTGGCGTGATCTCGGCTCACTGCAACCTCTGCCTCCCAGGTTCAAGCGATTCTCCTGCCTCAGCCTCCCAAGTAGCTGGGATTACAGGTGCCTGCCATCACACCCAGCTAATTGTTTTAAATTTTTATTTCTAGTAGAGATGGTGTTTCACTATGTTGTCCAGGCTGGTCTCGAACTCCTGACCTCATGATCCACCCGCCTCGGCCTCCCAAAGTGCCGAGATTACAGGCTTGAGCCACCATGCCCGGCCCCTTCATTGATTTCTTTTGGTGCATACATTCTCAAAATGCTCATCTCACAATATTAGCATTGTGTTATTTTTATTGTTTTCTTTTTTTTTTTTTTAATTCTCTTTCACAGTGCTATAGGTTAACCTGACCCTGATACTAACCTTTTTTGGTTTTATTATATTTGTACAAAAACCTTCCCTTTCTCCAAACTCTTCTCTCTTCATCCAGCCCAAATAATTTCTTTTAAAAGTGTGACATATCACGAAGGCAATGGAGAAAACGACATTTATTTACTGTATAGCCCCACAAAAAACACCTCGAAACTCTAAAGTGCTTGTGAAATGTGTTTCTGAGTTTCATATGTCTTATTTTGATTGAAAAATCCCTGTGCAGAAACCACATTGAACAGGATGACATGCTCAGGGTCAAGCAAATTATAGGTGCTTGGAAGATTTTATAAATGTGTATGTGGTTTTCCTAGTTTGCTCTCTACACTGAAAACATTCATCCAAGAGATATTTATTTTTTAAGAATAATTATTATTTCCCCTTACCACATGCTTTTTTTGCAGTTGAACTATGCTAACTTTCCAAATACTAAATATTTTTGTGCTTACTCTTGGTTATATATAAATATTTCAGGTTTGTTTCGGTTTTCACTTATTTCTTGAAGTTAAGAGTACTTATTACTCTCAATTGTTGAGCATCTACTCCAGCACAGCCACTGCTGAGGCACATGCTGGTCAATATGGTAGCCACTACCAACTGAGGCAACACTTGAAATATGGCTCGTCCAAATTAAGATATACGTTAGGCGTAATAATATACACATCAAATTTCAAAGACATACTTGCAAAAAGAATATAATATATGTCATTGATATTTTATATTAAGCACATGTTGAAATGCTGATATTTTGGAGATCTTGGGTCAAATAAGATGCTATAAACAGGCCGGGTGCAGTGGCTTATGCTTGTTAACCTAGCACTTTGGGAGGCCAAGGTGGACAGATCACTTGAGGTCAGGAGTTCGAGAACAGCCTGGCCAACGTGGCGAAACTCCTTCTCTACTAAGAATACAGAAATTAGCCGGGCGTGTTGGTGGGCGCCTGTAATCCCAGCTACTTGGGAGACTGAGGCGGGAGAATCACTTGAACCTGAGAGGCAGAGGTTGCAGTGAGCTGAGACCGAACCACTGCACTCCAGCCTGGGCAACAGAGAGAGACACTGTCTCAAATATTAAAAAAATTAAAAAAAAAAAAAAGAGAGATGCTAGAAACAAAACAGGTGAAGCCTGTTGTTTCTTTTTACATTTATTTTACATTTGCTAGTTTATTTATTTATTTTTTTGAAACCAAGTTTCGCTCTTTCACCCAGGCTGGAGCGAATTGGCATGATCTCGGCTCACTGCAACCTCCACCCTCCGGGTTCAAGCAATTCTTTTGCCTCAGCCTCCTGAGTAGCTGGGATTATAGGCACCCGCCACCATGCCTGGCTCATTTGTATATTTTTAGTAGAGACAGCATTTTGCCATGTTGGCCAGGCTGGTCTCAAACTCCTGACCTCGGGTGATCCACCAGCCTCGGCCTCCCAAAGTGTTGGGATTACAGGCGTGAGCCACTGTGCCCGGCCCATTTGCTAGTTTATTTAAAGTACATAATAAAGGATACAGAAGACAATTTAGATGAAGAGAAGCACAGGGCAAGGCGTTGTGGGAGAAGATGCAGAGCTTTCATGCTCTCTCCGGGGTGACGCTCTGCAGGCACCTCCACGTGTTCAGCAATCAGGATGCTCCTCACTTTGTAAAATGACACTACAAGGAAAGGTAAACTTTCTTATTTGCCCGGTATTTGTGGCTTGCATCATATTTGTCAGACAGTGCTGGTCTCAGCACTTCATATATTTATAGTGAATGAATGAGTGAAAAAATGCAACTGGCTATACTTTTCTGATCTTTGAGGGCAGCTCACAATAGTCTACCAGGAAGGAATCAAACAAAGTTACGGTTTGACGGAGATTTATTGTAATTCAACTCCATCTCATTTTGTAATTGAGAATGCTGAGGCTCAGAGATATGTTCATGCCTTATATACTATCCATGGAATAGACAGGAAAGCGGGGGGTGATTCAATACCACCATCCCTCTGTCATCATCGGTGGAAAATGTCTCAGTGAGGATTTCCAAAAGTATCCAGGGACAAATGTCCAGGATTCTAGAGGACCCTCTAGCTTGCTACCTGTGGAACTGTTTCACTCACTATGGTTTCAATGAATTCATTCTCTGCAACTGACTGGAGCTGTCAAGGACAAACACCCCAGGCTGAGCCTTGGTCTCATCTAGGAGTGGCCAAGCTGGGGCAGGGAGGTCCAGGGTAGACGCTCTGGGACAGTGGGACATTGTGACATCATCATTGGTGGTCTTGGACAGTTTCTCATTGCTGGGTCTCCAGTCCTAGCTGTTACTGTAAGCCCATGCCTCTACCATGAGGGTGGAGGAGTTAAAATCCACAGATCCACATGTACCTTGAGGCGACAGACTGGCTCTGGTGAATATTCCCATTTTCCTATTTAGAAGTTGACCCACTGAAATACTGCTTTTGTTGGTTCTTTTGTATGAAAGGAGTAATGGTGCCCAATTTCCTAGGGGCAGTTCCTGAGGTGTACCCCTTCATCCTGATTAAGAATCCCTTTTATAATGGTTCTTATTTATTTACTTTTAATTTTATTTTTTATTTTCTGAGACAAAGTTTTGCTCTTGTTGACCAGGCTGAAGTGCAATGGCGCGATCTTGGCTCACTGCAACCTCTGCCTCCCGTGTTCAAGCGATTCTCCTGCCTCAGCCTCCCAAGTAGCTGGGATTACAGGCATGTGCCACCATACCCAGCTAAATTTGTATTTTTAGTAGAGACAGGGTTTCTCCATGTTGGTCAGGCTGGTCTCGAACTCCCGACCTCAGGTGATCCGCCCACCTTGGCCTCCGAAAGTGCTGGGATTACAGGTGTGAGCCACTGCGTCTGGCCTTAGAATGGTTCTTAACATGGAGGAAAGAGGCTCATGCAGTCATTCCTTTGGCATCACCAGTAACACTGGCGGGTGAGCCAAAAGGTTCTTCTGCTTCTAGCCTCCACTGATAAGTTTGGTATGAGCTTTGAAACCGTGGCTTTCATGTTAGACTTCCTGTGGCTTCACTAGGGCCCACTCTGACTGAGGCCTAATCCTGTCTGCTTTACCCTTTAAAACATGGTTATAATTCTGAATTCATAAGATCTAAATGCCATGTTTTACTGAAAACAAAATAGGCTCCATCAGTCAATCGCATTTACCCTTAGGTATTTATAAATCAGCAAGCTTGAATCCAATAAGGACATTAGTGTAAATGTTGGGCAAAATTGAGAGCACCCAAGTTAAGTGTGGGAGGGTGGTGGCTGTGTATCTCAGACTAGTGGCTTTGAACTGTGTCTGTGTATAGTCACCCTGCAGGCTTAATTTTAGCTAGATGAACTACCAGAAATGTTAGCAATCTGTCTTTTCAGATTACTTCTGCTCTTTCTGCTAAAGACAGATTCTAGAAGTATGAAATCCTCACTTTTACATGTTTCCTTGAGCAGAACTGCAACTATTTTATCAGTGAATGTCTTAATATGAAATTTTAAGCTTCTGTGGCAACAAGTATTTACATATTTATGAGCGCTGTATTAATTTTTTCATCGTTCTAGGTATACAGTGAGAGGGTGTGTGTGTGTATGTGTTGGGGGTGGGAGGGGGTAGAGAGAAGAGGAGAGATAGAGAGACAAGATAGTCAATTTTGGCTAGATGTTTCCATCTTATTTCTTATTATTGTACTGAGATTGTTACTATGGAAAAGTCATTAGAACTCCTGTACTTGAAAAAACTCAAAGCCTTAATTTAAATATCTGAAACATGACAAACAAGTAATATGAGCATATTAGTTAATATTATTTTGTTAAATATTGTAATTTATGCTTTATCTTCAGGATGCTTTTCCACTTAAAAAATAATCAGGACAATTTTAACAAATATGTTTATCTCACCCAATCACGACGATCGAGTAATAATTCTCCATTTCATATTCAGTACTGAGCCAGGAAGTACAGTAATGGATACAGTTGCTACTACATTTACCATCTGACCATATGGTATAACATATATCTGCCAAGGAGGACAAGCATTCCTTTACAATAACAAACAATATAGGCACTGTCTTAAGACAGACATCAGTTACATAACTCTTTCCTTTCTTTTCATTAATTTATCCCACTCTGACTATGCAGCACATATATGTCGGGCATTCACTTTGACACTGAAAACCCAAAGAATTGTGCAACCAGGCCTCTGACCTTAAGCAGTGCAGTCCGGCAGGGGAGATGGTCATGTAGGCAAATGCTTATCATATGATATCATAAGTATAACAGAAGTACATGTAAGGTGTCAAGAGAAATGCAGGGAGAGAAACTTGCCTAACTGCTGGAATCCAAGGATCAGGTCAGGAGACAATCATAGAGAAGATGGTCTTTGAGTTGAGTACTGACATCTTGGTGGGAAATATAATGTGGCAGTCAAGAGAACAGACTCTGTAGCCAGACTCCGGGATTTCAAATCCCAGCTCTACTACTTGCTAGTTATGGAATCTATTTTTTTTTTTCTTTGAGGCGGAGTCTCACTCTTGTTGCCCAGGCTGGAGTGCAGTGGCGCGATCTCAGCTCATTACAACCTCCGCCTCCAGGATTCAAACAATTCTCCTGCCTCAGCCTCCTGAGTAGCTGGAATTACAGGCATGCATAACCATGCCCGGTTAATTTTTGTACTTTTAGTAGAGACGGGGTTTCGCCATGTTGGCCAGGCTGGTCTTGAACTCCTGAACTTAAGTTATCTGCCCGCCTTGGCCTCCCAAAGTGCTGGGATTACAGGCATGAGCCACTGCGCCTGGCCTAGCTAGGGAATCTTAGGCATATTGTTGAATCTCTCTGTGCTTCCATTTTCCCCTTTGTAGGATGGGCATAATAACTGGGCATGCTCATAGGGTAGAAGTGAGAATTATATGAGTTAGTATGTGTCGCAGTGAGGATTACATAAATTAGTATGTGTCATGGGCTTTCCATGTATCAGACACATGGAAAGCCCTCAGTCAGTATTAGCTAGGAAGCCAGGGATAGGAGAATCGGAGAAAGCAAGGAAACATGCAGAGGTATGGCAGTCTTGGTTTGTGAAAACTGAAATATAAGGTGCATTTGGGTGGAGGGTGGTGGAAAATGGCAATGGGAGCAGATAGATTAGAGAGAACTTCAATGCCATGCCAAAGAGGCTTATGCTTATGCAGCCCTTGGAGAATTTTAAGGACAAATTCAAATTTGCATTATAGAAAGACAACCATGGAGCAGTGGAGAAGTAGAGGCTGGAACATTAGCTAAGAAGTTATTGATAAGATGAGGAGAGATGATAAAGAAAAATCTCAGTACTTTGGGAGACTGAGGTGGGCAGATCATGAGGTCAGGAGTTCGAGACCAGCCTGACAGACATGGTGAAACCCTGTCTCTATTAAATATGCAAAAATTACCTGGATGTGGTGGCACGCACCTGTAATCCCAGCTACTCAGGAGGCTGAGGCAGGAGAACTGCTTGAACCTGGGAGGCGGAGGTTGCAGTGAGCCAAGATTGCACCATTGTACTCCAGCCTGGGTGACAGAGCTAGACTCCATGTCAAACAACAACAAAAAGAATTGGCTAAGAAATAGTAGGGTGCAGATTTAAAAGTCATTTAGGAGGGAAAATTGATGAGATGTGGAGTAAGGGGATGAGGCAGGAAGAGTGGTGGATGACTCTTAGATTTCTAGTTTGGATGATTTGATGAAAAGCCAGGAGGAAAAGTGGGTTTGGGGATAAGGTTTTAGATTTGGTGAGCTTGATGGACCTGTGGAATGACCAGAATGAGTGTTTAGGCCTGCCACTTGGGGACTGGAAGTCAAGATTTGGGATTCCTCTGGATATGGGCAGTACTTGACATCGTGGGAATGTGACAGCGTGACACAGGTTGTATACAGAAGGATGTTCAGGAATGGTCAGGAAAGCCCAAAGAGAGTACAGCCAGCAAAGGAGAGTGGTCACAGAGCAAAGAGGAGATGCAGGAGAAGGTGGAGTCATGGAAAATGAACAGGAAATTCAAGGAGGAAGTGTTCAAATGCAGGTGAGAGGTCAATTAGAATAACTAAGGCCTGTACCTTGGTAGAGCTTAGGAAAACTCACAAACGATTATTTCAATGGAGTAGAACAGAGTGGAGCAAGAGACACATGAATCCTCTTCATTAACACCCTAGGTGTTATGTTAATACTTTAGGTCAAAAGCTAGGTAATCATGGAGAACGTCCGCGGACATAGTCCAGTTTCAGGCTTGCTGCATGAGGCAGATCTGGCTTGTCCCTGCAGGACTGTTTACTCAGAGCCCAGCAAGGAGCTTGGCACATTCACATGCACCCATTAAATATTGGGGGAAAGAATGGATGAATGGTTTGTGGCGGCCAGAAACCTGCCTTGGTACAGCGGTGGGAGCTCCCAGTACATGGCTAGCTCCAGAAATTCAGGAGGCCTTTGGGAGTTACTACAGAAGTTCTGTTGTTTTGATGAGAACAAATTCGTTAGTTATAGGGTTGATCTGGTCTTTTAATGCCTGTGCTGGTGATGATGGTGATAACGGGTCTACTCAGGTGGGTCTTGCTCTGAAACATAGGTAAGCTCTTGGTCCAGTTTCAGATGTGATTTTCTGAGTGGGTTTGCTTTCTTAGCTGTTTTATTTCTTTCCTGTGTGAATGTGTCTTACCTCTCCAATTGGATACTACATTTCTGAAGGGTAAGGACCACTCACTCCACAGGAGTCTTCTGTCCACTTGCAGCACGAATTTGTCCACTTGATCCTCAGCTCAGAATCCTAGTGCTCCTCAGCCTCGGCCGACTTAGCGCCCAGGGTAGGTCACACCTGGACTGTCCGCCCTGCCTGACTCGACCCTCAGTGAAAAAATGTGTAGTTGCTTCCCGAATCTTACCCTGGACAGGCCGAACTGAGGGGATACTGAGAGCTAGCAGTAGGCAGGCCACCTGGACTCCCGCAGCCGGGCCTTGGGTCCCAGTGCACCCCACCCCATCCCACTCTAGGGTTGCCCCACTGTCTCCCAGCTGACACAGGTCTGGGGAGAGCCTGGGCCTCACTAACAGAGTGACAGCTACCGCAGGGCTGGACTAAGGTCTCCCCTGGGATGCCCACGCGAGGGAACGGATCTAAGTCTGATACTGAGATGGGGGAAAAAAGAAGAAAACACGGGGCGGGGGTAGGTGTTTCCACTATCTTCTCTCTTTTTTTGGTACTGATGGGGAGGGGAGGTCTGGGATGGATGAAGCTCCTCAACCATCCGTTTCAGTCGCCCCCAGCCGCTCAACTTATCGGCCGCCGCTCGTCCCCGCTTCCAGCCCGCGTAGACCCGGCCGTGACCGTCCGGAAGGAACCGCGTAGGAAACGGAGGTGGGGTGTCCCCCGGCGCCCCCACTAGAGACCGCCCGGCGCGGCAGGAGGATGTCGGCGCGCGGAGGGCTTGCGTCGCCCGCCCCTCCCCCGCCGCGCCCCCCGCCCCCGCCCCGGGGGACCCCCGCGCCCGGGGGAAGCCCCGCGCGGGGTGCCCTCCGCCCGCCTCCGTCCCTCCGCCTCCCCGAGGCCCGGGGCTGCCTCCTCGGGCCGCGCCGGGCCGCCCCGCACTGCGCATGAGCGGGAGCCCGGCAAGCCCGTGAGAGGAGCCGCCGCCGCCGCCGCCGTCCATTCGCTGCGGAGCCGGAGGAGGAGGGGAGAGGCCTGGAGGACACCAACATGGTGAGGCACTGCGGCCGCCCGCCCGCCCTGCCGGCTGGGGGCCGGCGCTGCCGCGCACCCCCGCCCCGGCCGCCCTCCGCCCCGCGGTGACCCTGCAGCCCCGAGCCTCGGCCCGCGGCCTCCGTCCCGCTCCCAGGCGGGGGTTCTCCTGCCTGCCTCTCCCTTCCTCCTTCGCCCCTTCCCGCCCGGGCGCCGCCGCTACGCGAGAGCCGAGGAGGCGGAGCGGAGCCGGGCCTAGTCGGGAGCCCCGGGGAGTTTGGGGCGCGGGGAGCGGCCCCGGTGCCCCTCTTCGGGGCCCGGCACGGGTGGGGGAGGCGTTGGGGCGGGGGGAGGGGATGGGGCAACGGCCCTGCCCCTGCCCCTCTGCCGGCTCCATTGTGTCTGGCCGGGGACTGGGGTCTGGGGTTCCGGGTGAGTAGCCTCCCCCCGCCCCGAAGCCGGGGCTTCCCTCTTCGCCCGGCCGGGGAGAAGGAAAGACTTTCCCGGCGCGCCTCTCCCTCCTCCGCTCCCGGCTCCAGTACCCCGCAAGTCTCCCAGGCAGTTTTGCTTGGGGCGGGGTATCAGCCCTTTTCCTTTCTCCATCACCTCTCGAGGCGTCCCATGCTTTTGGAGAAGGAGAGTTTCCCTGGCCAGTTGGTGGAGGTTATATTTACCTCTCTACTGAAAACATGGGAGACTGCTGAGCTTGGGGGAGGGGGTACGGAAGTGCAACCTGTTCTCATTTCATAAAATTAGGGAACACAGACTAGCGAGCGCCCTTTCGAGCACCTATTTTATTTGCTTGGGGGTGGGAGGAGTAATTGCTTTATTATAGTAGTTAAGGGCCATTTGTGATTTTTTTTTTTTTTTTTAAAACAGTTTGTCAAGTTACTCTCCTTTTTTTTTTTTGGGGGGGGGGGGGGGAGAAGAAAGTCCTTGGCTTGCAGACCCTTGTGGTCGAGTTGTTTACTTTGGTAATTAAGTACCTGACTCTGCTGGAAGCTCTTCGTGTTTCAGAAGCGCTGTTTGGCATTGTACAGTCTGAGCGTGAGTTGAATTCCGTGCAGGTTACTGTATGAATAGTAAAAATGATATTGTTGTCCTTTTGCTCATGGGGAACATAAAGGCCTCTTTGAGGAGGGTGTGTGTGTGCGCCTGTGTTAAGGGAATGCCCCAGTGTCTTTGTTTTTAGTTGGTCTTATTTTTGCTGAACGACACTTCTAGTCCCATCCTCCAGCTTGGCAGTATTTTGTTGTCATGTATGGATATATGGTTTAGTCTGCCACATATTTAACATTTATGTTCTGTGGCAAGTTGTGTAGGAATTTACAGTTTGAATTTGTAAGAAAACTTTCCTGTAAAGTGCAGGTTAATGTATGGATTAGTATTACAGTGTTCAGAGATCCACCAGGCAGGCTAAACAGTTTCTAGTTTCTTAAGTATTTACATGGTCGCAGACATTACTCCTGAAGTTTCCAGACTCTTAGCATTTAGATGAGTATAGTAAGCTCGAAGTAATGACATTAATTCCCTGGGAAGCACTCAGCCACAGCTGAAATGTGTGCTCTTCAGGATGGTTCCAGATCTGCATCATCCCCTAGATCTGGAGTCATCACCTGTTCAGGAATTCAGGATTCAAGTGGTTCATAGGAGAGTTCAGCTTGTAAGCTGATATTCTTTTGGTTAATATTAAAATTAGCTACTTTTGAAACTTAGCTATAACCCATGTAATTCTACCATTGGTGACAAGATATTAATTAAAAACATATCCTGTGGCTGAACTCAGTTTATGTCGTGAGAATTGTGATATTCTCTGGTTTAGAAACTCACCATGGGGGCAGGGCACGGTGGCTCATGCCTGTAATCCCAGCACCCTGGGTCACCGAAGCGGGAGAATTGCTTGAGAGCCTAGGAGTTTGAGACCAGCCTGGGTAACATAGTGAGACTCCATCCCAAGGGGAAAAAAAATAATATTAGCCAAGCATACTGGTGCTAGCCTGTAGTTGCAGCTACTCCAGAGGATGAGGTGGGAGGATTACTTGAGCTGGGAGATTGAGGTTGCTGTGAGCCCTGCCACTGCACCTCTCCAACCTGGCTAACAGACCTTGTCTCTTAAAAAATATAAGAAGAAAGGAAAGAGACTCACCACTGGCCCTAATAGAAGTTAGGCAGTAAGAATTTATAGTTAAGAAGTTGTTTCATTATAAACTTATCTTACATATAATTGTTTCTTTATACAGTTTTTGGGCTGTGAGTTTTTTGGTGTCTGTAGCTGCAGCCCATTTCTAGAGTACGTTATTGTCAGTTCTAGAGCAAACTTAAATGATGGGATATTTGAAATATTTTGTATAAGTAAAAAAGTTGTTCTGTTAACTTATTCCCTCCCCCCTGTAAATGACTCCAAAACTAGATAATATTCTGTTACTTTGGAACTTTTTTTTTTTTTTTTTTTGAGATGGAGTTTTTGCTCTGTTGCCCAGGCTGGAGTGCAATGGTGCAATCTTGGCTCACTGCAACCTGCGCCTTCTGGGTTCAAGCGATTCTCCAGCCTAAGCCTCCCAAGTAGCTGGGATTGCAGGCGTCCGCCAACATACCCGGTTAATTTTTGTATTTTTAGTAGAGACGAGGTTTCACTATGTTCACCAGGCTGGTCTCGAACTCTTGACTTCAGGTGAGCCACCTGCCTCGGCCTCCCAAAGTGCTAGGATTACAGGTGTGAGCCACTGTGCCCAGCCTGGAACATATTTTTAAAAAGTGTTCAAAACGTGTGGGTGGTTTTATTTATAAGATGGCAGGATTGGACTGGATGATTTCTAAAGTTTCATCCAGCATAGACATTTTGTGATTCTAATGGTTTTCTAGACTCATAGCATCATAGAATTTTTAGATCTGACATAGACTTAGAGATCATCTAATTTACTCCTCCCCATTTTTACACAAGAAGAAATTGAAGATCAAGGAGGTTTTGAGGTTCAAGTTTGCAGGATTGTTGGTTGCAGAACTGAAACTATTTTCTCCTCGTCTACCATTTCCCCCAGTATTTGTGGTATATATAAATCTGTTTACTCATGAAATCCAGAAAATTACATTTGAAATTAAATCATATTGATCACTTAGAGGAAACCACGTGTTATTAATGAACATGTTAAGTAACACAATTCATATTAATGGGTGATCAGTGATGTTAATGCCTATGTTTTCAATGGCTTTAAAAATATATGAACTTTGAAATTTAAGATTATGTTGTCAACAAATACTAGAATTTGTAAATTCAAATGGATGTAGATCTATTCAAGGTTGTCTTTTCATAACTTGTTGCACATTCTTTGCATATCTACAAGTAAATTAAACGAGAGTATCAATTCTTTTCAATGATTGTTATACATCTGTGTGCCAGACACAGTGTTAGGCACTGGAGGGATGTATGTATCACAGAAGAGACAAAAATTCTCACTCTGGTGAGGGTTACCTTTTAGTAGGGAGACATAAATAATAAACATGGTATATAGTTTTCTTCTTTACTGTGTTAGAAGGTGTTAAGTACTGTGGGAGAAAACAGTGTTAGGGAAGGGGATTGGGGGTGCTAGGGCATTGATGGAAGTAGGGTTACTAAGTATCTATATCTCCGGTGAGACCATTTTGAGCAGACTAGGGAATGAGGGAATAAACCATGAAGAAATGTGGTAGAAATCTTGAGGAACAGTGAGACCAGTGTGGCTGGAGCAGTGTGTGTGTGTATGTGTGTACGTGTGTACATGTGTATATACAGGGGATCATTGGAGCAGATAAGGCCTAGGTGGTAAGGAGTGGGGATAGGCATGGGTCGGCACTGTAAGGGTATTGGGCTTTTATCCTAGAGAGAGGGAAAGCCATTGAAGGATTTTGAGTGGTATGATATACCTTGTTTTTTTTGTTCCGTAGTGTGCTGTAACAGTATTACAGATAATTATTTTTTAAAGCAGTTTTTTCAAAAGACCCTTACTACAGTTTTCTTTACCATGCAGCTTCTGTGTACAGAGTTTTGAATTCTGTTTAAGATGACTGTCTAATGTTCAATAAAAACTAATGGATTATCAAGTATACCTAACCACACTAGGGTTAATAAAAACACAACAAAACCTCTTTGATACATTGTCGAATATGTTCTAGTGGTTTGTATTTCGTTCAGTGACTGTATGTAGAAAACTGGGCCTTTCGTTCAGTGACTGTATGCAGAAAACTCGGGACAAAGAAAGGAAATTAACGTTTATTGAGAAGATACACTCTGCTAGTCAGACAATTTACAGTTGTCATTAATCTCCACTCCCACTTCTGAAATAGGCATTATTACTACCTTTTTTTTTTTTTTTTTAAATTTATTTAGCATATCGGGAATGAAGGCTTAGCATTCTAAATGATTTGATGCTAGTGTGTGGCAGAGCAGGGGTTAGAACCCTGGTCTCTGGTTCCACACTTTATCTCCCCCTGACCCTTACCTACTCCCATTTTTCTGTGTTTTTTTTTTTTTTTAAACCCAGCAAGCACTCCTTCAGTGTAGATGTAGAATCTTTGTTTAGTTTTACTCTGGTTTCTTCCTTGTCATGCTGAATAATAGTGACCTAGTTGTTTCCATGTACAATCAAATGATTTGATGTAAACATTAAGTAATTGAAAAATTATAACTTTTGGTGCATATAGTAAGAAAGTTGGAGGTACAATTAATTCTGTGTTAATTTTTGGCTGGGCACGGTGGCTCAGGCCTGTATCCCAGCACTTTGGGTGGCCGAGGCCAGCAGATCACGAGGTCAGGAGATCGAGACTATCCTGGCTAACATGGTGAAACCCCATCTCTACTAAAAATACAAAAAATTAACTGGGTGTGTTGGTGGGCACCTGTAGTCCCAGCTACTTGGGAGGCTGAGGCAGGAGAATGGCGTGAACCCGGGAGGTGGAGCTTGGAGTGAGCCGAGATCGTGCCACTGCACTCCAGCCTGGGCAACAGAGCTAGACTGTCTCAAAAACAAAAACATAACAAAACAAAAAAAATTCTGTGTTAATTAAAAAAAAATTTTTTTTAAAAGAACAGGTCATTTGGGGTCAAGTGGCTACTTTGATTGTGCTCTTACAGATTGGGTCAAGCATAAGGAAAATCTGGGAGAAAACTCCTTTAAAATTTCAGTATTGAGTTCAAGTTATGGTAGTGTTTGCCATGAAATTTGATGAAAAGAAATAGTTCCAAATAGGATTCAGTTGCTTTGTGGACAGAAACAAGCTCTTGACTAATTTATATAGCCACTTTAGGTGTGCACCCACCCCCACAAGAAAAAGCAAAACAGAAGGAAAAAACAGTCACTGAAATACAGTCTTTTATTATTTTATTGAATTTGTTTTATGTAATTAGTACCTAGTCACTGAGAGTGATTAGGCTGCCTGTCTGTATTATAAAATTTTAAGGGATTTAGTTTTTTTTTTTTTTTAAATCTATAGTACTTTTGAATCACTCAACACAGAGATAAGTTGCTGAAGTACACAGCCCATTCCCTCATTAGAGTAGGGTATTTTCGTTTTAATAAACGTGGAGTGTTTATTCAGAGGATTCTAATACTTCCTGATTTAGGATTTGAGAAAATATCAAATACTAGAATTAGAAGATTTTATTTTTCAAGGATCATTTATTCTCTCTAAGAAATATAGTATGTTAGATCTTAACTATGGAATTTTATAAATCTCATTTAATTTTTCATTTTTTTGGTGTTTTTTTTTCTTTCTGCCTCAGTAATCCTTTATTAACTTGAGATTACTTTAGAAAACAATGTTAGTGGAGAGAGGAAAGTAAATTTAAATTAGCTACTTGGATTTCTTGTTAGAAGTTCAAGCAATAAGTTTGAGAGAATCAATCGAGATGATGACTAATGCAAGTATTTTAAGATGGTTATTTCTTATTTATCATCAGAAATTAGCAAAAATAACATTTTTTTGTTTGTTTGTTTTGAGACAGGGTCTCACTGTGTCGTGCAGGCTGGAGTGCAGTGGCACGATCTCGGCTCACTGCAACCTCTGCCTCCTGGGTTCAAGCGATTCTCCTGCCTCAGTCTCCCGAGTAGCTGGGATTACAGACATGTGCCACCATGCCTGGCTAATTTTTGTATTTTAGTAGAGACAGGGTTTCAGCATGTTGGCCAGGCTGGTCTCAAACTCCTGACCTTAAGTGATCTGCCCCCCTTAGCCTCCCAAAGGAGTATACCTCCTGAAAGACCAGACGAGGCTGGCCTTTTGACTAGTAATTTTAACTAGTAATTCTGAGGGGTGGAGAGAAAATCTTTTAAATTTTCACTAGTTGCCTACTTTTTAAAAACCTGTGAAGAAAAGTATACAAAAGTCTACAATAATCTATTTGAATCTTACAGATATACTTCTGAATATTTTCTTTTGAGCTGGAGTTTCACTCTTGTCACCCAGGCTGGAGTGCAATGGTGCAATCTCAGCTCACTGCAACCTCTGCCTCCAGGGTTCAAGTGATTCTCCTACCTCAGCCTACCTCAGCCTCCCGAGTAGCTGGGATTACAGGCACACGCCACCGTGCCCAGCTAATTTTTGTATCTTTAGTAGAGATGGGGTTTCACCATGTTGGCCAGGAGGGTCTCAATCTCTTGACCTCATGATCCGCCCGCCTCGGCCTCCCAAAATGCTGGGATTATAGGCGTGAGCCACCATGCCCGGTCACTTCTGAATTTTTGAAAGGTAGGTTGCCATAATATATTATCGTGCACAATAATCACATAGTATGTATATCATTCCTATGGACTTAGTAGTGCAGTAGTACCCTCTTGTCTGTGGTTTCACTTTGCTTGATTTCAGTTACCCGCAATCACCTGGTGATCTGAAAATATTAATGAAAAGTTCCAGAAATAAACAATTCATAAGTTTTAAATTGTGCGTTGTTCTCAGTAGCATGATGAAATCTCATTGTTGGAGCCGTTGGTCATCCCTTTCTTTGTCCATCTTATTCATGCTGTATTCACTGCCTACTGTTAGTCACTTAGTAGCTCTCTTAGTTATCAGGTCAAAAAAAAAACCAAACAAACCAGAGTGTATATATAGGGTTCTATACTACCTGTGTTTTCAGGCATCCACTGAAGTCTTGGAATGTTTCTCCCTCCCCCACGTGGATAAGAGGGGACTAATGTAATACAGAGCCTCTTTTTTTTTTGAGACGGAGTTTCCCTCTTCTTGCCCAGACTGGAGTACAATGGTGTGGTCTTGGCTCACCACAAACTCTGCCTCCTGGAGTCAAGCAATTTTCCTGCCTCAGCCTCCCAAGTAGCTGGGATTACAGGCATGTGCCACCATGCCCGGCTAATTTTGTATTCTTAGTAGAGATGGGGTTTCTACATATTGGTCAGACTGGTCTCAAACTACCAACCTCAGGTGAACCACCCCCCACTTGGCCTCCCAAAGTGCTGGGATTACAGGCGTGAGCCACTGGGTGTTGCACTGTTGTTCAGGCTGGAGTTAGTGATGTGATCATTTCTCACTGCAGCCTCAACTTTCTGTACTCAAGTGACCCTCCTACCTCAACCTCCTGAGTAGCTGGAACTACAGGTGTGCATGACCAGATATTGCTATGTTGCCCAGGCTGGTCTTGAACTCTGGGCTCAAGCAGTCCTCCTGCCTGGACCTCCCAAAGTGCTGAGATTACAGGCGTGAGCTGCCTTGCCCAGCCTCAGCACCTCTTAAGAAGGAGTTAATTTCAAGAGTTATTCAAAGTGCAGGAAATTTAAGAATGAATAAGTAATTGTTATCCATAAGCAATTATTTTAAACTTCAGATTTGAGTACTATGAGGGTTTTGTTCGTTTTGCTTAGTATTTGAAATTGTACACATTTCCATATATTTTCTGGCCATAACCTATATAAGTATTTGTATTTTCTCTGAGTTTCAAGCCTTCTCTTTGGAAAAGGGAACCCTGACTTCGAGTGCCCTGTGATTTTTTTTGTTTTCAACCTCTGTACATTTAAAGCTATAGATTATAGCCATCTGTTTTTAAAATAGACAGTGACAGGACTATAAACACATTTTTCTTTCTGTTGTATTGCTTGTCTTAAAAATAACTTATCCTCTTCCTTTTCTCCTTCCTACCCCCAACCAAAAAAAAAAACAAACCCTAAATAGAAGCTCAATCCCCAAATTATCTTTTTAGTTAGGTTGTGAGAGAATGCTTAATGGGGAATTTTTAGTTGGAATGCAAATCGTTCACATTTGACTACTTTTCCATTAAAATAGGTGAAGAAATATTGCTTACAATTCTCCCTTCAACAGTCAGTGGTTGCACTTTTGCCCTTTTGATTTTCTTTTCACTTGAAGGCAGTATATAGTAAATGGCAAAACTGCATGCCTTGAAACCAGGCAGCAGGGCTTCATTTCTGGCTCTGCTACTTTTTGAATAAGTAGATAAATTATGCTGGAAGTTTGGTTCCTCATTGGTAAAATGGAATCATCTTGCAGGATTAATAAGTACCTAGTGCAGTGCCTGGCACACAGTAGAAGCTCAAATGTTAGCTGCTAGTTTTATTATAGTTTACCATTTAAATTTTTTTTGTGGAGTATTTTTTTTTTTCTTTTTTTAACATAGGATCGCATGCCTTCTCTTGTCCAGGCTGGAGTGCAGTGGCGCCATCATAGCTCACTGCAGCCTTTATCTCCTGGGCTCAAGTGATCCTCCCACCACAGCCTCCCAAGTAGCTAGGACTCCAGGAATGCACCACCATGCCTGGCTACTTTTTTGTTGTTGCTAATTTTAATACAGACGAGGTCTTGCTATGCTGCCCAGGCTGGTCTTGAACTCCTGAGCTCAAGTGTTCCTCTTGCCTTGGCCTCCCAAAGTGCTGGGAGTACAAGCCGTGAGCCCACCACACTTGTCCATCTTTCTTCCTCTATGAACTTATGTGGAGTCCTTACCATGTGCTAGTTACAGTTCTAAGAGTTTAACCTGAATTGATTCATGTAACCTCAACACTCTGTTTACGGATGAAGAAGTTGAAGCACAGAAAGATTAATTTTCCCAAAGTGATACGGCAATTAAGTGGCACCGGTAGAGTTAAAATCCTGACAGTCTGGTTTGAAAGTCTGCACTCTTCTCTAGCGAATCATATTATATTGCCTCTCTGTACAGGTGGAAGGAAAGAGATAGAGCTACTCCTGCCTAGATTCCTATGCTGACTTTCCTGGAGTAGAACTTTGGTTTCTAGGTGAAAGTCTGCTCTAGGAGTTGTAGGTAGGCTCATTGGTTGAATTGATTTTTTCCTGCACTTTTGACTTCGGACCTATAGTCTATTGGAAGGCCTTTTGTGAGTGAGTAGTTTTGGATATTGGTAACGTTTTCCTGTGTTTGCTGAATACCATGTATTATATATGGAAAGTATGATCTTCTAAAGTTAAAACTAGCTCTTTAAATTTCAGATGAAGTTAAACTGTCAATATGATAATTACATAACAACATACAGAGCTTTTAGTGAGAATTATGGGTGGTCATAAAAGTGTTTTGATTTTGAAAGCATTAACTTTTGTGAGCTAGATTCCTCAAATCCTAAGTTAACAAGAATTGAGTTAGAAAATTAATTCCTCTAAAGATATAAAGGCCTAAGTGTCTGTTTCTGGAATTCAGGCAGAAATATAAACTTAAGGATGAGAATATAAAAATTCAAGACAATAGAAATAAAATGGATCTTAAGTTTTTCCTGTAAAAATATAACTTATTAAAATTATTTCTATTTTGAAATTGTTAGGACTTAGTTGACTAGAAAGTCATTTTCATGTTTGTTGTTTTTCCTTGGGGAAATACTTTTAATAGGAAGACTTTTTAAACTTTATTAATATTTTTTCTTCAGATAAGCTATTATTTTAAATGTGATTCTTAAATTTCTTTTCTTTTCTTTTTTTTTGAGATAAGATTTCGCTCTGTCACCCAGGCTGTAGTGCAGTGGTGCTGTCTTAGCTCACTGCAGCCATGAACTCCTGGGCTCAAGTGATCCTCATCTTCCCACCTCAGCCTCCCATGTAGCTAGGACTACAGGTGTGCGCTACAACAACCAGTTAATTAAAAAAATTTTTTGTAGCTATGGTCTCATTGTGTTATCCAGGCCAGACTAGTCTTGAACTCCTGGCCTCAAATAGTCCTACTGCCTCCGCCTCCGAAAGTGCTGGATTACAGGCGTGAGTTACTGCACCTGGCTGATTCTCTAATTCTTGAATTTCTTGAGTTAAAAAAAAAAAAATGCAAATATGCTAGATTTAAGAATAAAACAATATGTGTTGATAACTTGGCATGTTATATTTTGGAAAGATGAGCAAATAAATTCATTTTACTCTTCAGATTATGACAGTATTTCTAATTTTGGTAATCTTTGATACTGTTGTAATTAGCTTTCTGTTACAAGAGATAGCATTTCTCCTCTCCCCCTGCTTTTTTTTTGCCAGAGTTAAAAAGCAAAATATATTTTGTTTTATGCATTTTACATCCTTTCCACTATTGCGTTTTTTTGAAAACTTCATAATATCTAGGTAGTTTTAACATTGGAATACTGAAGATTGTATTGCCTGATCTTATTTAATGATTACTCTAGTTTATTCCCTTTAAATAAGTATTTAAATAAATGGCATATATTACATTTGAGTGCTGAATCATTGTAGCTGTCACATGATTTTGCTCTTGGGAAGTTCCCCACTGTGTTTGTAGTAGAAAAAGAGAAAAAATCCATCTGTTTTTTCTTCCACCTCAATTTTCTATCCACCCTCTCATCCCCTATAAAATAATTCTTCTCTGGTTAGTCACCTTTTTCTCTTCCTTATGTTGATAAAAATTTAAACTTTTGGTGCCATACTGTCAACATCAGAACACTGCCTGGTACGTCTTTGTGGCTTCGGAAAAGGGGATGGGAGTGTTACAGCTCCCCTAAATTGGTCTGGTATACTCCAGCTTTATTCTAGGATAGCCTTTGAGACTACAGAATTGAATTCCCTTAGTAGGGAATTGGGTGTTACAATGTATTCTAGGAACAGAGAGCTGACAAAGAAATGGGAAGAGTGCATTGTGAGTATAAGAAGTGGAGGGTACTTATCAGACTTCATAGGAATGGGATTGTCAATATCACTTGGCTTAGCTGGAGTCCATACTGTCACTTCTTGGCCCAGTGTAACTCAGTAGCCTTTATGTTGTTGGAAATGGGTAGGTGCACCCTGTTTCTTCAGATATATTGATATTGCCCTGTATAATGGAAATTTATACCAAACCAGTTAAAATAGTTTACATTTGGCCTGGCCGGTGGCTCATGCCAGTAATCCCAGCACTTTGGGAGGCTGAGATGGTTGGATCACCTGAGTTCAGGAGTTCAAGACCAGCCTAGGCAACATGGCAAAACCCTGTCTCTACTAAAAATACAAAAATTAGCTGGGCACGGCAGCACGTGCCTGTAATCCTAGCTACTCGGGAGGCTGAGGCAGGAGAATCGCTTGAGCCTGGGAAGTGGAGGTTGCAGTGAGCCGAGATCGCACCACTGCACTCCAGCCTGGCGACAGAGTGAGACACTGTCTCAGGGAAAAAAAAAAAAAAGTTTACATTTATATATGTGTGTGTGTGTGTATGTGTGTGTATATATATAAAATATATTACATAAACATATTTTTCAAAGAAGATATGACATGGAATTAATTCGTTTGTATTATTTTGTTTTTAGTTTGTGTGGGTAAGACAGTTTTTTATCTTTGTTTCCCTGGTCTTCTATTATCCTGCTTTTTGATAGGAATAGAATAGTAGAATGACTAGTTCTTTTTGGCCTGTAGAAATGACTTAAGCTATGATTTTTCCTTTCCTCCCTTCAACAAAGGTGATAGACCCTGCAGGGAACAGAGCACTGGATTTAAAACTATATGATAAAACCCCAGCTAAATCTGTTTGTTTTGCCACCTCCAACTTTTAGGAGGATGGGGGAAAAATTACGCCAATAAGTTGTATCAGGTTTAATTAAAAAGTAGTTGCCAGGCCAGGCACAGTGGCTTACTCCTGTAGTCCCAGCACTTTGGGAGGCTGAGGCAGGTGGATTGCTTGAGCTCAGGCGTTTGAGACCAGCTTGGGCAACATAGCGAGACCCAGTCTCTTAAAAAAAACAAAAAAACCTACGTATTTTCCAGGATATGGTCTGTGGTTGGCATACTTGCAGGTTAATCTCCAACACTTCCTGCACCATTATACGGTGGTCACTGATGATCACAGTGAACCTTTGGTACTTTACCTTCTTTCTCAGAGGAGAATTAAAACATATGTTAGGGTACTCTATCACTCAAGGGAGAAAGATATACTAAGTTTTAAAATAATTTTCAGTAACAAAAGTTGGAATCAAAATGATTTCCTTGTTAACTTTCATTTAAGCAAAATTAAATTAGGACAGTTATCTTCCTTGGCATTTGATTTCATTGTGAGTTTGTTGTCATTGAACAGTAAATCTCAAGGAGGAGATGGTTTTCCAAAGGGAAGAATCCTAGACACTTGAGGGATGTGTTTTGCAATGGGATATGACTTATCTGATGTCCAGATGTTGTAGAGTTATTAGTGAAGTAGCAGAAGAGTAGTGAATTTATAGTTTCTCAATTTTAGTGGAGTACAGAGGTTGAGATTTTAATCTGTAATCTTAACAGTAACATATTTGCAAAGAGAGGAGTGTGACTGACCAGATTCTAGAGCATAGACATTTTTCATATTGCAAGAAATAGGGAGATAGGGTTAGTTTTCATATTTGATTTTGTATAGTGTTGTTTTTACTGTGATCGGTAGAAATATGTTGTAAAATCTCAAAAGCTTTGTAATTATGTATAGCAAGCAGTGTGATTTATGGAAAGATTACTCAGATTCATGAGACCTCTTTGTTCTTGTCTCATTTCTACTAATAACAACCTGAGTGATATTTTTGAACAAATGCCTTAACCTTCTGGTTAGGGTTCTCTGATCTGTCTAATCTGGAAGTTGATGTTTATGATCTGTCTGTTTGGGCCAGATGAGAGCATCTGGGGCTCTCAAATGTGTTGCTTAAACCACAGGGAAAAAAATATATATATATATATGTATGTATGTGTATATATATATATGTATGTACATATATATATATTTTTTTCTTTGAGATGAAGTCTTGCTCTTGTCCTCTAGGCTGGAGTGTGATGGTGTTATCTCAGCTCACTGCAACCTCTGCCTCCCGATTTCAAGCATTTCTCCTGCCTCAGCCTCCTGAATAGCTGGGATTATAGGCACCTGCCACCATGCCCAGCTAATTTTTGTATTTTTAGTGGAGACGGGGTTTCACCATGTTGACCAGGCTGGTCTCGAACTCCTGACCTCAGGTGAACCGCCCGCCTGGGCCTCCCAGAGTGCTGGGATTATAGGCATGAGCCACCGCGCCCAGCCAACCACAGAATATTGTGTCTATTCATGAGTATTCTACTCAAGTTTTCCCTCTTCATTTACAATAGTAACTCAGGAAGAACCCAAGTATTTTGCTAGAAGATGGTATTGGAGCTTGGGAGGAGGAAGAGTAACAGTGATGAGGCTGCAGTTGCTCGGAGGCTGGCTTGGGTGAGAGGGAAGGGAGAACATAGTCTTTGATACTGGGAGAGAGTACCCTGCCTTCTTTTCCTGTGGGTTTAGGTCAGATGAGAAATGAATCCTTGTCAGTGTGCAGCAAGTGAGAAGAGGTGATTATCTCTTCATCTCTTCCCCTCTCTGAGAAGAGGTAGAAGGGCTGTTTGGAGAGACCAAGGGTCTCTGCTAGGCTCTGGCTAAGGGAATGACGTGATTCTTCCAGGGGAAAAAGAAAAAAAAATTATTGAGGTAGGAAGGATGCTTCTCCTGATGTGAGTGAAAATATGAGGAAATTTTGTTGATAATTTTCTTGGTTTCTGAATACGACTAGGAGAAATGTCAAATCCTTCTATTTTATTGCTTCCTCCTGTTTGATAAAAACAGCAAGAAAACAAGGTAGGTGGTGTTGGGGAGGGAGGATCCCCGCCCCCTAGCCCCATATCCTTTATAGTGGGTATTAGGACTGCAGTAAACACCTGTTAATCTCATGGTTCCCCAGGGGCATTTGCTCACTGGTCAGATCATGTCAACTTCTTCCCCACCACTACTTGTGCATCCATCTCAGAGCACTGTGCTTGTCCAGGTTTGGAGAGTAGCACCGCTTCCCTTCTGCAGCCTTTCTGTATGCTCTCAGGACCCACTGTAGGAGAAACACTGGGTGGTTGAGCTTCCTTCGCTTCTGTCCTATTTCTCTTCCAAAACTGTACCATATTTTTTGTTTCATATTTTTTTAAAAGTTAGTCTTTCTGATTAATAATAGATCAAAAATAAATCTTAAGTTAAACTGTTTTAATGTTTTATGAGGAAAAAGTATTGCTAAGAATGTTTTGTCAGCCATATAGAAATATTTAGTCTTACGTGATTTTACATAGAGTTTCAGTTTATTTTCTGGTTTCAATAGAACAAGTTGAAATCATCGCAGAAGGATAAAGTTCGTCAGTTTATGATCTTCACACAATCTAGTGAAAAAACAGCAGTAAGTTGTCTATCTCAAAATGACTGGAAGTTAGATGTTGCAACAGATAATTTTTTCCAAAATCCTGAACTTTATATACGAGAGAGTGTAAAAGGATCATTGGACAGGAAGAAGTTAGAACAACTGTACAATAGATACAAAGGTGAGTGCTTGCTTGTGACTTTAAATAAATTTTGGACCAGATTTTCCAAAGTGATGGGCTTGTGAGAAATCAAATACTATATATAACATAAATTGGGTGGATGTGTCCAATAGAGGTCTGTAGATCTTAGGGTTATTTCAAGAACTCTGAGGAGAAATTATTTTCTTTGCACTAAAATTTCTTCTTGGCCTCTTTATTTTCCTGCCCTCCTTTTTTTTTCCTCCCCCATTGTCCAAGTTGAGCATGGGGATGGGGAACTGTTTTTTCTCCCCTCATATGTATAAAACTCAGCTGAACCAGTCTTTAAGAAAACCTGCATACTAAATCTTTAAAGAATTATAAAGTAATGCATAGTTTTTAAAAAGTTCAACTGCATAATAGATGAATAAGAAAAGGTTAATAGTTTGTCTGTCTTTTCCTTATTCATTCTCCTTATTCATTCTCCTGAGTAACCAATGGTGTGGATCCTTCCATATCTTTTATGTTTTTGCAGAAATACATTTACAGAATTTCAAAGTTTTTCTGAATATGGGATGTTTTATGCATAACTTGTGCTCTAAAGTCAAATGATGTGCATGTTTTTTATTGCTGGAGATATTGCCAGATTACTTTAAGAAAGGTGTTAGCAAGGCCGGGTTTGGTGGCTCACACCTATAATCCCAGCACTTTGGGAGGCCGAGGCGGGCCGATCACAAGGTCAGGAGTTCGAGACCAGCCTGTCCAATATGGTAAAACCTCATCTCTACTAAAAATACAAAAATTAGCTGGGCGTGGTGGCGTGTGCCTGTAGTCCCAGCTACTCGGGAGGCTGAGGCAGAAGAATCGCTTGAACCTGGGAGGCAAAGGTTACAGTGAGCTAAGATCATGCCACTGCACTCCAGCCTGGGGCGACAGAGTAAGATTCTGTCTCAAAAAAAAAAAAAAAAAGATGCTAGCAAATCATATTGGATAGCAGTCTATGACTGCCTCTTTCTCTTTGTTATTTAAAATTTTTGCCTCTTTGATAAGTATTGATTTTTTTCTTTAAACAAAAGATATTTACATTGTTGAGATTAGGGTTGAATTACATAGTTTAGTTTACAGTTTTTCTGATACTCTTAAAAGTGGTTATTGTGGGAAAGTGAACTTTGTTCTAAGAAAAAAAGAATTTCTGTTCAGAATGCCTACTTAAGCAAAATATGGATATATTGAATTAGAATCCCATGTCCCTATATACGAATGTCTGATTTTCTGAATGTGTATAAGTATGGGACATATTTCACATGAATAAATGAGACTTAAAAAAATCATGTCTCATCTGCATGTATCTCTTTTGTACACTTTAAGAATGCTGTTAGAGAGGAGAATGGCTTTAAAAAATGGGAAAGTGTATGTTAGAGTAATACTGTTTCATGCCTTCCATATATTGTGGTCATTTAAAAAATGACATATAAAGCATTATCTTTTTCAGTTTTAGTAATGTAGCATAATATGACACTACTTTAATATTGCATTATTATTTTTAAAGACCCTCAAGATGAGAATAAAATTGGAATAGATGGCATACAGCAGTTCTGTGATGACCTGGCACTCGATCCAGCCAGCATTAGTGTGTTGATTATTGCATGGAAGTTCAGAGCAGCAACACAGTGCGAGTTCTCCAAACAGGAGTTCATGGATGGCATGACAGAATTAGGGTGAGTATATAATTACAAAAGGAAATTAGATATGTTACTGTGGAACTGAATTATGTCATGAATTTTTTAGTGTAAATTTAAAGATTTGCTGGCCTACAAACATTGGTATAAATAGAAATGGGTTAACTTGCTAGTTTCCATGTTACACAGTTTTCTGGGTTTGTCAAGTTATTTGTATAGTTAGTACAGCCTCTTCTATTTGGATATATTCTTATCATTTGCTTCTAAGGCAGGTTCATTAGTATTAAAATTATGCATAAATATTTACCATGGAATAGTGAAATGACCAAGTTTTAAAGTTATTTCCTAATGTGAGACTGTGAACCCTGTGTTTATAAAATCCTAGAATTTAAAAACTGGAAGATGCCTTAGAAGTTACTACTTGTTTCACTTACACTTTGACAGGTGATTAGCTGAATGTCTTCGGGTAAATTGATTGAAAAGTCATGGGTAGAGGTTTTACCTATGACCTCTAGTTGTCCATATTTAATGAGGTTGCAGACAGAAGTAATCAGTCTGTTGGTAGGTAACAAGTTGCCCTTTCTGTTTTTAGAGGGCCACTATTAAATGATAATAGCTAACATTTATTAAACATTATTTTATTTCAGTTAACTGTGCTAAGTATTTCACCTACCTCTTTACAGCAACTTTTTGAGAATAGTGTTTCTGTCCCCATTTTAGAGATGAAGAAATTGAGGTACAGAGAAATTATAGAATTAGGTAGTATGAGAGTCATGATTTGAGCCTGATTGACATTGCAATCAGTCAGGGTCCAGTCAAGACACAAAAACCACACCAGGGGCCAGGTGCGGTGGCTCATGCCTGTAGTCTCAGCACTTTGGGAAGCCAAGGCAGGTGGATCACCTTAGGTCAGGAGTTGGAGACCAGCCTGACCAACATGGAGAAACCCCGTCTCTACTTAAAATACAAAATTAGCTGGGCATGGTGGCGCATGCCTGTAATCCCAGCTACTTGGGAGGCTGAGGCAGGAGAATCGCTTGAACCCGGGAGGCGGAGGTTGTGGTGAGCCAAGATCATGCCACTGCACTCCAGCCTGAGAAGAGCGATACTCCATCTCAAAAAAACAAACAAAAACAAAAACAAAACAAAAACAAAAACAAAAAACAAAGACCACACCTGTAATTTTAACAGGGAAAATTTAAAGACTTGCTTTACTCTATCAAATAGATAAAAGGATAAAAGGAAACTCCAAGGCATAACAGGTAGCAGTTGCAGCAAGCTGCTACCACCTCTGGGAAGTCAGGGAAGGGCACAGACAAGGAAGAAATTTAGAAGCTTAGGAGATCCCCACAAGGCTGAGATTCAGACCTGGGGGTTGAAGGGAGAGGGTGTGGCCACCTGTAATGCTGCTGAAAAAGCTGCCTAGAGGCCACTTGCTGCAGGCTGTGAGATTGCTACCACTGGTGGATACTGCTGGGACCTTCCCACACACTAAAACCCTTGCCCTCTGGAGAAAACAAACTGGGATCAGAAAAGTTCCTTCTTCCTCTTCCAGCCTTTCGTTGGCTCTTGGTAGAGCCTAACACTGAGCCAGCTGGCAAGAAAAATGACGTCTCACAGTTTGTAGTCCAATATCACAAAGTAGGGCAAAGAAGGGTAGGTTTAAAGCTGAGAGGCAGTAAATTAACTGGCCTGGACACTATGTCCTTCAGCCAAAGCCAGGCCCATCCTGAACTTGCTGGGATTTTCTATGCTAGGACAGGTTTCATCAGAACTTAAGGAAGCAATGTTTTTAAAAATTTGAAACTGAATTCATATAATATGTAATGAACTTTCAAATCAAAATTTTAATTTACAAACTAATGATCTGGAAGGTGTTACAAAGCATATAGAAGGAAAATAAAAGCAAAAAATGATTAGAAGGAAAAAAATGGATTTGTTTGTGGAATCTATAAGAAATAGTGTATTTCTACCATAAGGCTGTATTAGGAAACTAAAGGCTTGGTACTTAGAGCTTTTCAAACTCTTTGAAAGTTGAATGTTTTGCACGTACAGAAAAAGCTTAATATTAATTTGAGGTAATTCAGTTGGAGGTGGTAGGAGGTTCACCTGTTTACTACTATACTTTGTGTATGACAAGAAGCAAGTTTCCAAAAGAAATGTTTCCTCATAAGGAAGAGACCATACTTTTAGTTAATTTAGATAGTAAACGCGATTAAGTACTGTGTCAGTAGTGTCTAATACAGTTTAAAATGATTGTTATGCTGATTACTATACATTCTTATTTATCCACTGAAGCTGACTTCTACTAGTGAAAGTGTTGATAGCCTAATGAATTATGTAATTAAAACGAATAGCCCGTTTCTTTTAAAAGTAATTATTTAGAACATTTAATCACTGTAGACTTCTTCCCGCAGCTAACCTCCATGCATGTTTGTATTTATGTAATATGAAAAGATTGAATTCCAACTATTTGATTTTTAAAAAAGTAGTTCTAGGAAATAAATGTAAGCCCTCATGGGAATAAATAAGTTATTAATTTATAGTGAAAAAGTTAATCTTTTATAAACTTAATTTTACAATGTAGATGTGACAGCATAGAAAAACTAAAGGCCCAGATACCCAAGATGGAACAAGAATTGAAAGAACCAGGACGATTTAAGGATTTTTACCAGTTTACTTTTAATTTTGCAAAGAATCCAGGACAAAAAGGATTAGGTAAGAATTTTTAAAAATTATATTTGGTGTTTCAGATATATTCAAATACATTGACAGTGTCATTTTTGTAATAGAAAGTTGTGTGTTTTGAGCATAAAGTCATGAAAATACCAATTATTGAAAAGTAATTAGAAACAGGAAACTTTTAATCAGAGAATACCATGCACACTGAATAATAAGTTTACCCTGGGTACTACATGTGAACCACTGATTTTTGTTTTATGAAAACTACAGTCAGTATAGAAGATAGTTGTTAAAATTCCACTGACATTTATTTATTTATGCATTCATTCATTTACTCATTTTTTTCATTCATGATCCTGAAGATATTTTAGGATCTTAGAATCTATAGAAATAGCACTATAAGATTTGAGTCATAGAATGCCAGATAAATTTATTCTTTTTTGTTATGATTTATTTGAAAACTATAAGGATGAAAAAGGAAATGCTTATCATTCATAATCTTATCCAGAAATAATCACTGTGAAAGTTTAGATCAATCCATTTGTATTTGTACATTTGCTTTTGGGATAGCTAAAGGATATGAGAGTAAAAGATACAGTGTAATTTGCAAATTACCTAAAAAGATTAGATAGTGCTAGTAGATAATTACAAAATAATAAAAGTGTGTAAGGGTTTTAGAGGGAGAAATGAGTAAAAGCAGGAGTGGTTGGGAAATGCTTCCTGGACAAGGTGGAATATGAACTAAAAGGTTTGGTATTTGGCTAGACAAGGGAAGATAAAAGATGTTCCAGTGAGAAGATAGTTATGAAGGTCTAAAATTTCAGCAATAAGCTTGGCTTTGTGCAAGAGAGAAGTTGTTGGTTTGATTTTAGTGGGAATGCTTGTTTGGAGATAAAATTGGTGAGACACAAGAAAGCTAAATAACCACAGACTTCTTTTGAAATCAGAAAGGGTTTTGTTTCTGTGTTTTTTGGAGACAGAAAGGTTTAAATTGGAATTTGTGGGAAATGGGGACCCAGTGAAGATTTTGGTGATGGTGGTAACTTCCATTTAATGTGAGCTTTTAGTATGCCTGGCACTGTGCTAAGTACTGTACTTTACATATACTACTTGTCTTGTATGTAAGTCCATTTCATGTTGCTGTAACAGAATACCTGAGACTGGGTAACGTATAAAGAGGTTTGTTTAGCTCATGATTCTGCAGGCTAGGAGTGGGGCATGGCCTTGGCTTCTGCAGAGGACTTTTATGCTGCATCATCATATGGCAGACAAGGTCAAAGGGGAAGTGGACTCCTGTGAAGAGAGAGACCAAACAGGAGGAGAAGCCTCGCTTTATAATAACACACTCCAGGAACGAATCTGTTCCCTCTGGCAAAAAAACGAAAATAGCACCAAGCCATTCATGAGGGACCCACCCCCATGAGTCAGACATTGCCCACTAGACCCCACCTTACAGCACCACCACACTGGGGATAAAATTTCAGTATGAGTTTTGGTGGGAACAAACCAACCATATCCAAACCATACCATTGCCTCATTTAATGTTTACCAATTTTTTGAGTTATTCATCCTTTCATTCAGTAATTTACCACCTGCTATGTGCCGTGCCAAATACATAGTAATAAAGTGCTAGCCGTTTATTATCCTTAATTTGAAGATGAGGAAATTTAGGCACAGAAAGGTTGAGTAACTTACCCAGTGAAGGTAAGTGAGGTCTTTTTTTTTCGGTTTTTGAAGATACAGTAGCAGTTGGAGAGGCTAATAATTGGGGCCTTTTGCACTAATTCTTCTTTATTTTTTAAATTAGCAGGGGGAAAGTATTGAGAAACAGATTATATTAACAGGGATTAGACTGAGGAAGTGATGGAAAGGTAGAGAGGAAGGGATAAATGTATAACCTTTGTAATGTAGTATGGCCCCACGAGTTACTAAACATGACTGAATTGATCAAAGATTCATAACATATTTGTAAAGCGAAATTCTCAGTGATAAAGCCTTCTTGCCAGCTTGATTGTTCAATATAGATTGGATTTTATTCTTAAAGGAAAAATCCTCAATTTGTGGGCAAAATAAGCCAGGATACCTACAATTAGTTTCTCTGTCTGGGGCCATCAGTTAACTGGGATGTTTTTTCTATTTTTCCCTTTCCTTTCCACAAATCTGTTAAAGTCTTTGAATTTACATGTATGTGTAAAATCTTTATTTTGTCATATTTAGAAATGTAGCACAATATTTTGATAAGATTAAATATAATGTGAATGTCAAATGTTGATTTAAAGGGACATAACCTATTTCTTAGTTATATCTCTACCCTTTACTGGAGCACAAAATAAATGGTGTTTTGGGTGAATATATACTTTTGATACTGAATCTTAGTTTTTATTATATGTGGTAAAAATTGAGCAAAATTAAAATTTTATAAGTATTGGATATATTAATATGGTAAATTAGAATTTTAGATTACAGGAAAAATGTGAAAGCATTATATTTAAGAATTGTGTATGTTTATTCTGTTATCTAATAAGTTTTGTGCTTAAGAAAAAAATGTAATATTTAAAGGATGTAGAGTTTTTGTTTTGTAAGATGAGCATTCTGAAGATCGATGGCACAGCAATGTGAATGTACTTCACACCGAACTGCACATTCAAGACGTTTCAGATGATAAACTTTGTTATATGTATTTAATTACAATGAAAATATTATTTAAGACCCTCCCAAACCATACAGTGTACAATACAAAGAATGAACTCTAATGTAGAATGTGAACTTTAGTCAATAGTAATGTATTCATATTGATTCATCAGTTATAAAAAATATACCACACTAAAGCAAGATGTTAAAAATAGTAGGAACTGACTGGGGAAGAGGGTATATGGAAATCTCTACTTTCTGCTCAACTTTTCATAAACCTAAAACTAAAGAAGTCTATTAATTAAAAAAAAGAAAGAAACATGTAGTAAGAGACAAATCCTAGGTTTTTTTTGGTTTGTTTTGCTTTGGTGTTAGGTATCAGGAAATGTAATGACTTGCTTATTTGCAGAGTTTAATTAAAAAGGAAACAGTTTTTTTTAACAGCCTTTCTAAGGGTTCACAGTGCTCTTACATTACAAGAGTTGGCAGAGAGGAATTAGAAGATCATAGGAGACGAGGTAAAGCCCAAAACAAATTGGCAGAGAGTGAGTGACAACACTGTGGTTTGTTTATAAATAGCTGCGCTAATTAAAATGAGAACTGGTGTTTTCCTTTTTTTTTTTTTTTTTTTTAATGCAGGGTCTTGCTCTGTTGCCCAGGCTAGAGTGCAGTGGTGCGATCATGGCTCACTGCAGGCTTGACTTCCTGGGCTCAAGTGATCCTCCTGCCTCAGCCTCCCAAGTAGCTGGAACTATATAGGCAAGCACCCACCATGCCAGGCTAATTTTCTAATTTCTTGTGGAGCTGAAGACTTGCTGTATTGCCCAGGCTGATTATTTTTTCACTTTTTATAACCTTATTTCTTGTGATACCAGGATACGGTGCTTCCTCTGTTGCCATCTGCTTTAGTAATCTGACTTAAACATTTAAAAAAAAATTTTTTTTAGATACAGGATGCTGGCTCTCTTGCCTAGGTTGGACTGTAGTGCCACGATCGTAGCTCACTTCAGTCTCAAACTCCTAGGCTAAAGTGATCCTCCTGCCTCTGCCTCCGGAGTAGCCAAGACTACAGGCGTGTGCCACCACGCCTGGCTAATTTTTAAATTTTTTGTAGAGATAAGAAGTCACCGTGTTGCCTAGGCTGGCCTCAACCTCCTGGCCTCAAGTGATCACCCTGCCTTGGCCTCCCAAAATCTTGGGATTACAGCCATGAGCTGCCACACCCAACCTGCTGTTTTCTGATAATTGCCTGAATCTTAAATTTGAAAGGGATTTCGTAAGTCCTCTATAAAATTTAGCCCACACCCAAAGTAGGATCCTTACCTGGTGCTCCTTCAGCTTCTCCTTTTGCACATGCAGGGACTGGACACACATTGTTTTAGGAAGTCGTCCATTCCTATCACAGAATATCCTTAACTTGTTATTACACAGTTCTTCCTTATTAAGCTAACATCTTTGTCTTTATTACTTCTACCATTGCTCTTACTTGTCCCCCAGTGCAACACAAAGGCTAAAATTAAAGATCCGCTCTCAGTTACCTTTTGATTTTTTTCCAGGCCAGCATTCCGGTTATTTTAACTATTCTTACAGGAGACGTTTGTTACTCCCACTACTATCACCCCAAACACATTTCCAATGTCTTTCAAAATAGAGCCCATAAAGTTGAACATCATATTTCAAAAGGAGGCTAAGTAATGTATAACACTGTGGATCTGTTAATTTTTGTGAGACTATTCATTATGTTAATTTGATCAAAGATTATATATGTTCTTTAGCAGCCATATCATTTTTAGGGCCATACTGAACTTTTATTAGGCTAAAGTCTGTGAGTCACTTTCTTGTAGGTTGTGGTTCAGCTGGAATCTTATACCTCTACAATTGATTTAAATGATTTGAACATTATTCATTAAACATTTAGTTTAATATTTAGGAACAATTTTATAGTGTTTTAAAGAGCATGATCATCTATATAATCCCATTTGGTTCTCATAACAACCCCTTTGAGCTAAGTAAAAGCATATTATCTTCTCCATCATATAGATGAGGAAACTCATAGCCAGAGAGACTGACTTGTTAATAAGGTCACCTAACTGGAGAGTGGTTGGACTGGCACTGAGACTAGATCTCAGAACTTAGGACTCCACATTCTGTGTTTTGTTGTTGTTGTTATGTTGTATTAGCTGTAGATATTTCTAAGTATATTAAGACATTGTGGCTTTTGCCTGCTCCCAGTAAGGGGCAGTTGTGGTTTCGGTGATGAGCTCCCAGAAGAGCAGCATGCCTCATTCCAGGCCTCAGAAGCACGGGAATATATTTAGCTTCAAAAATGACAAGTTCAGCTGGGCACGGTGGCTCATGCCTGTAATCCTAGCACTTTGGAGGCTGAGGCGGGTGGATCACTTGAGGTCAGGAGTTCGAGACCAGCCTTACCAACATGGTGAAACCCTATCTCTACTAAAAATACAAAAATTAGCCAGGCATGGTGGTGCCTGCCTGTAATCCCAGCTACCCAGGGGGCTGAGGCAGGAGAATGGCTTGAACCTGAGAGTCAGAGGTTGCAGTGAGCTGAGATCGTGCCACTGCACTTCAGCCTGGGCGACACAGCAAGACTCTGCCTCAAAAAAAAAAAAAAAAAAAGTTTGATAAGAGTGTTCAGACTGGCCGGGCGCGGTGGCTCAAGCCTGTAATCCCAGCACTTTGGGAGGCCGAGATGGGCGGATCACGAGGTCAGGAGATCGAGACCATCCTGGCTAACACGGTGAAACCCCATCTCTACTAAGAAATACAAAAAATAGCCGGGCGAGGTGGCAGCGCCTGTAGTCCCAGCTACTCGGGAGGCTGAGGCCGGAGAATGGCGTGAACCCGGGAGGCGGAGCTTGCAGTGAGCTGAGATCCGGCCACTGCACTCCAGCCTGGGCTACAGAGCGAGACTCCGTCTCAAAAAAAAAAAAAAAAAAAAAAAAAAAAAAAAAAAAAAAAAAAAAAAC
>NC_037669.1:107903945-108030316 GCF_003255815.1 Theropithecus gelada
GTATCTTGACAAAGTCAGGTATTTCAGGTGTTCAGAGTCAAATATTTTTCAGATCTGGCCTTTTGCCTGTCAGCTCCTTTAATGAAATTCAGTTCATGTGACAGTTTTGACCCGAGCCTGTTAGTTAATATTAGATTCTTTCCTTTATTCCACTGGAACACTCCTTAACTAACCCCTCAGCAGGTTCACTGTTTGCTTGGCTCTGGACTACCAATTTGTTACTGAATATGCCAGTAAGAACATTATTGAAATACTCATTGGAAAAACATAGATCTTGGTAGTTTTGGTAGGTGGGTTTTTTTTTTGTTTTTTTGTTTTTTTTTTGGTATATGTTAAAACCAGTATTCAACAATAATGTCCTCTAATCCAGTAGTTCTCGAAGTTTCATTCCTGAACCAGGAGCATCAGGTAGCAGTCAAGAACTTTTCAGGAATACAAATTCTAAGGGTACTTCCCCAGATTTGTTAAATTACAAATACTAGAGGGTGGGGCTCAGTGATCTGTGTTTTAACAAACCTTCCAAGAGATTCTGATGCTCAGTCAAGTTTGGGCAAAATAGGAAAATTCTCTTTCCAGTGGCAACTGGCTACTTAATGACAAAATCAAGAGTGGTGCAATCATGTCTCAACACTTTTCAATGTGTAGTACTGCAGTTGCGTGTCAGAGCACACACTAGGGAGACCACAGGACCCTCTGAGCAGGACAGGCATTTATAGAGCCACCTAAACAAGTACGTTGGCCATTTTTAGGATAAGTGTCTTGTGGAGGGTGTCTTGTAAACATTATTGGGGAAAATCAAAATTTCTTTAGAGATATATTTGATTATAACTCTGTAACTAAATACCAGATTAGGGGACTAGGGACTTTTATGGGGGACAAATAACTTCACCTCTGGAGGGTCCTTGGATCTGGAGTGTCCTTCCAGTTCAGACCTGGAAACTCCCTTGAACCCGATGGTTTGATTTTCCCAGGTTCCCAGGAGGTCTGGTCATGTGTCTGAATGCCCTATTTCATTTTTCCCGCATATGTATAAATGCAATCAGAACAGGAGGTTATTGTTCTTACCTTCAAAGTGCTTCTAACCAAGCATATCAAAGGGAAAAATATTCCTGAATCCTCAAATGCTCATCCAGGCAAACTAGGAGTCCAGTAGACGCTCTCTGTAGGGTCAGGGCCAACCTCTTCACATTGGGGGCTTCAGTCCTCTCTGTGTAGAGCCTGCTTCTCTCTCATCTTCCCTGCTTTCCTATAGCCTCAGGCTCTCAGGCTTTTCAAGCACATCTATCCAGTAACCTGTCAAATCATCTCAATCTCACTCCTGAGCATTCTCCCAGGCTGTTATTTCCTGTTTACAATACCTTCACCTCATTCAGTCATTAATTTCCTCTGTAATCAGGGTCTTCTGGAATGCCCAGTACTGTCATGATATCATGTTGAATATATCTGCAATAGGTCACAAGTTCTTTCAGGCTCAAAACTGTCTGCACAAATAAGCCCCAGGACTTTTCTCCCTCCTTCTACCACTTCCCTGTGAAACATACTTATGCTGTGTGTAATAAAAATTAGTGGGAATGTAAGAATTTGTTTGCTTTATGTGTGTCAGATTGTCCCTATGCCACTTGGTGTAGTTGTGTTAGAGTTGTCTTTGATCCTAAGTGCCTGGAGTGTAATATGTGTTCTATCTGGTCTGAATGTTGCTCTTCTAGGGCCACATGTAGCTGGGTGCCTTGTAACAATGGGAAGATGAATATTCTGCTTTTGGGTCTGATTTACATTGTCCTGAAAGGCTGAAGTCCAGCCTCTTAGGTTCGCGGACGTGTATATTTGGCTTTAACACCATAGCAGGTTGTTAAACCTCTCCCTTCAGTCTGTAGAATTTATACATTGGTTTATGTCTTCAATATGTAATTTGGGGTTTGTAGAATGCTGTCCTTCCAGTACAAAACCATATACAAAGGATACATTTCTGTTTTGTACAGTGACAAAATCTTCTAATGCCATTGCCCTCAAGCAAATTCAAAATGAGAAGGGAAATGCTTCCACTTTATATAATAAGGATTTTAGATTACATTTCAACACCATGGAAACTAGGCATTAGGATAGGATCTTTTCTGTCTAAATATATCCTGAGCTTTCAATTACACTTTCTATTTCACCAGAGCGACTTTTAAAATTCCTCCAATTTCACAATGTTTCCCTTTATTTTGGGCTGGCGGGGTTACCTTGGGCCCATCCCTCAACCTTCATCAGCAATTATTATCACTTCAGGAGAAGCATAGTTGGGGCAATCCTAGAGAGAAACTATTCTGGTACTATAGGGATGTGGAATAAAATGAAAACACATCTTACATTAGGAGTGGCCACTTTTAACCGTATCAGTTCTAAAGGAAATAGAGTTCTGGAATAAAAGAATACAGACCTTTCTTTGAGAGGGGAGGAGCAAGCTCTCCTCCAAGAAATGCCAGCAAGATGCAGTGAAAGCACCATAGTTCCTTTGATTTCAAATATCCCCCTCTATGAAATGAAATTTCTTGTTGACAGGCTTCCTAAGGTTCTTTCAAACTCCATTCATTCATTCACAAATATTTATGAGCACCAAGTGTCAGACACTTGGAATGAAGTGATGAACTAGGGAGATGGGATTTCTGGTCTCTCTGAACTCAGGAGGCTAAATCTCATATTTAATAGTCTCTCAATTAAAGGACAATTGGCAGTTACATTGAATAAAGATTTTTGTTTAATATTAGGGTTTGCATTATTTCCATGTGGCTCCAAGTCATGCTTCTTTTCTTCTACTTGCTGGTCTTTCTCAATCATTCCCAGAGAAACGTAATACCATGGCACTAAGTCAAACACTTGTCTTATGATGCATTGAGAAAATGCCAGATATATTTTATTGGTCAATATTTATTTTGATAAGTTATGGTTGATATTTCCCACATTCATGGGTGTGATTTAGAGAGGGAGAATGGATAATTGTGACCACATTTGGGTTGTACTGCTGTGTCATAATTATATGAATGTATGGATAAGCCTTCCTCAAAATAAAACACAGTTGAAAATCTTCTCATCTTAGCCTTGTAAAAAATCTTCCTTGGGAATCAGTCTGTAAATTATTCCTACATAGATTAATAGATTGCATTTCAGCAGTGAGCTTATATTTTTGAGTGCCAATGTATGTTATTTTTCAACACAAACAGCTAAGCTTAAAGCTTAATGAAGTAAGAAAGGCATTCAGGAAGAGGGAGAGCCAATATCTTGTATATTTGAACCTGTCTGTTCTGCCAGTGACCCATGGAGTGAAGAGCTGTGTCAGCTGATCATTTAGCTGACCATTGCTGACAGACAAATACCTTGTGCTGAGCTTGGAGAGAGTCACAAACACATCAGAAGTCAACAAGGTAACACACAATTCCTGTGGGGTCCTATACTTATTTTTGCCATTGCTTGGAGCTGAACAATTACACGCAAAAATGCATCTTATCTGAAAATAATGCACACATTTTAAGAGTTTAAATTACTTTGTTTTGAGAAGGTATTTGTAAAACTACTAGGGCACACATTTTTCCAATGATGATAATTAGCTGATTAATAATATCATAGTCATCAAAAGAGATACCATGTTTTCAAAATCATGCAACAATAGATGAGCTCTTACATGGCTTTAATTGGAATACCTAATAATTATAACCTTGTGGATACAAGGGAAGAGATGTTTTCAACTGTAAACACAAACACAGAAAATGAAACAAAAATTTGTCAGCATAAGATTGCCTGCTTATATGACTACTAAGCCAGAAAGCAGCTGCTTTATTTAATGCATCGTTTCAGGAGATATAGAAGTGTGATTTCCAACATTGTTAATATCAAAAGTCCACTTGCCCCATGAGCTGTAAACTTTGAAAGACTTTTCCCCCACGAAATTGTATTTATTAAGTAATTCTGAGTTTTTCCATTTTTCCATTTTTATTTTTTTGTGATGGAGTCGCACTCTATTGCCCAGGTTGGGGTACAGTGGCATGATCTCGGCTCACTGCAACCTCTGCCTCCTGAGTTCAAGCAATTTTCCTGCCTCAGCCTCCGGAGTAGCTGGGATTCCAGGCATGCGCCACCATGCCCAGCTAATTTTTGTGTTTTTAGTAGAGACGGCATTTCACCAAGTTGGCCAGGCTGGTCTTGAACTCCTGACCTCGGGTGATGTGTCCGCCTTGGCCTCCCAAAGTGCTGGGATTATAGGCGTGAGTCACTGCGCCTGGCCGAGTTTTTCGATTTTAATAAGCAAAGACAACTATAGCTATCAGTTAACTACTGTGATGAAAGTGCAATAATAGATATTCAACACCAAATTGCTATAATTCCCATCCAAACCAAGGAAACTTGTAGATATCATAGACTCCCTTTTAGTGACCAAGTGTATGATTTCCATTGGATATTTAAAAATCTTGAAAATGGCACATAGAACCTATCGTTACCTTTATGAAGTTCTAGAGTTTCAAGGATCTCTTATGAGGAAACTCAATGATGCATAAAAATTATATGTCTGAATTTAGCTGTGTTTGATGCATTTAATAATTAAAGAAGCTTTTATTACAATTTCTTGTTCCAAATGTTTTTCTAAGAATATGAAGAGCTATATTTTCCTGGCAGAATCAAACACATTATCTCCCATTTTAAGAAAAGGTTGATGGGGCTCATTATAAGCTGTCTTTTAGTAATGATAAAAGTATGGCTTAACAATGGGACTGTTTCTTGTTTTCGGTAGACCGGAAGGAGCACAATTTAAAACAGGCTGGAGTACAGAGAACAAAAGAAACTGGCCAAAAGAATGTGAAGTATCAGTTCCAGTGTGAGATGTTTGATCTCGCAAGATGTGAAGGAAGTTAGGAAAACATTTTTTCTCCTCATTAGTTATACCATATCTGAGAATTAATGTTGGTCCTTTGGAAATCTCTCTCTCTCTCTCTCTCTCTCTCTCTGTGTGTGTGTGTGTGTGTGTGTGTGTGTATTCCAATGGTTAGCTACTGAAGAGACTGTATGGTGAACATGTATTAATAATACCAGTAGAGATCCACTTGGAATTCTTAGGCCAACTCTAGACTGCTTTGTGGTCTCAGAGCCTTAAAGCTATTATTTGCATCCTCATTGCCATCCACCTCGATTATCCCAAGCCTGATGTGTTAAATCCTACCCAGTCTGTTTCAGGAATGTTCTCTAGTCCGAATACCTCAGGCTCAGGGTAAGATATTACGAGGGGAAAGAAAAACGCTACTTGAGGTGACAGTTTCTGTCCAGAAGGTAAGAAGTACAGTTTGCTGAGAGTGGGAGGAGATGTGCGTTGCAGAGATGCTCCATTGGAGAGGCAGGGCTGTAAGTGCAGTGGAGCAAACTTAGGGGCTGGAATGCATTCGACTATGCGGACCCTCCTTCTGCTATTGGGTATTTTCTTGGATGCTTAATATGGTCAGAATGTGTGTGTCTTTCCAAAATTCATGTTGAAACCTAATCCTTATTGTGGTGATGTGAAGAGGTGGGTCTTTAGGAGGTGATTAAGTCATGAGGGCTCTTCCCTCTTGAGTGGGATTAGCGTCCTTAAAAAAGAGGCTTGAGTCAGCCTGTTTTCCCTTTCTGTCCCATCTACCATGTAAGGACACAGCAACAAGCCACCTTCTGTGAAGCATAGAGCCCTCACCAGACACTGATCTGCTGGCAGCTTTATCTTGAACTGCCCACCTTCCAGCACTGTGAGCAACAAACTGCCGTTGCTTATCAGCCACCCAGCCTAAGGAGTTTTATTACAGCAGCCCAAACAGACAAAGACAATGCTCTACCCTTAGATGTGAGAAAAGTCACATATAATTTTATGTCCATCCATGTATCCTCTGCTCACTTCACTTTCCTGGACTGTATTATTTCTAGTTACCTCAGCCATTTATTCAAGTCTGATGTATCCTAACAGGCTTGTGTACTGGTGTCATGGAGGACAGAGATAAAGCAAAGGACAGATGACCATTTTTTCCCACACAAATCTGTTAGTTACAGAGGGTTATGGAGGGTGGACTGACAACTGAGCTTCACCAACATGTTGCCTACTGAAATGTTCCTCAAACAGAATCTCAAACCATATTAATAGGTGTTTCATCCCAAGAAAGCATTCTATGGCCAAGTAAATTTGGGATATGGTATATTCCATGGGAGAGTGACAATACACATAAATATGTGAAAACATCTGAGGACTTCTATAGAAAGGAAAACTGTTTATCTTTGCTTAATTCAATATTTTCCACTAGAGTTGACCACAGACTCCCTTTTTCCTGGGACATGTTTTTCATAAGACAAGACTGACATGTGGAGAACCACCACATCTTCTTTCTTGAAACAATTTCTTCCACCCCTTACCTCCCTGGGCACTCTTTCTACCTGCTTTGTAGCTCTTTGTCTTCTGCTTTGTCGTTAGGTATTAGATTTCCTGAAGGCTTGGCCTTAGGTTCTCTCCATTGCCTTCTCTTCTCGTCCATGCCTGTTACGCCTCCATGACCACCTCATGCAGATGTCTCACAGATGTCTAGCTAGTTTAGACCTCTTTTCTGAGCTCCAGCCTTCTCTACCAGCTTACTTGACATTCTCATTGACAATTCAATGTCAAATTAAGATCATTATCTTCCTGCCTTTGCCCAGTGTTCAGCAGCATTCTTTTTTTCAGCAAATGGAACAACACTTTATTCTGTTATGCAATAAGATACCTGAGTGTCACCTCTGACACCACCCTTCATCACACTCATCAAATAGTAGAGATATTATTTCCTAATAATCTTAAATACATCCACTTCTATCTCTGCTTCTCCTTATTTAGTTTATGTTACCAACTTTTCATACCCAGGTTCGTATAAAGTCTTCTTTGGCCTTTTTAACCATTCACTCTTGCCCTCTTAAATCAATTATCCATTATATAGCCCAAGTGATGGTTCTTATCTCAAATCTAATCATATATAGTTTCCCCTTAAAAGACTCCTTTACTCTTAGAACACAGACTAAAATTATAAGTTACAAAACCCTGCGTGATTGAGCTCCTACCTTTTGTTTCAGCCTCATTTTGAATTGCACTGCTCATAACCCTCTTTGCTACTCTTGTCCTGAGAGTAAAAAGTAAAAAGAAAATTTACTTAAAATAATAGCAAAGACTTGGAAACAACCCAAATGCTCATCAATGTTAGACTGGATAAAGAAAATGTGGTACATATACACCATGGAATACTATGCAGCTATAAAAAAGAATGAGTTAATGTTGTTTGCAGAGACATGAATGAAGCTGGAAACCATCATTCTCAGCAAACTGACACAGGAACAGAAAACCAAACACTGCGTGTTCTCACTCATAAGTGGGAGTTGAACAATGAGAACATATGGGCACAGGGAGGGGAACATCACACACTGGGGCCTGTTGTCGGGTGGAGGGCAAGGGGATGGATAGCATTAGGAGAAATACCTAATGTAGATGACAGGTTGGTGCAGCAAACCACCATGGCACATATATACCTATGTAACAAACCTGCACGTTCTGCACATGTATTCCAGAACTTAAAGTATAATAAAAAAATTGAGATATCATTCACATACCATAACATTCATTCTTTTGAAGTCTAAAGTTCAGTTGTTTTTAGTATGTTTTAAGGTTGTGCAACCATCACTATTGAATTCCAGAACGTTTTCATCACCCCAAAAAGAAATCCATTATCAGTTACTCTTCATTTTCCTCCCCTGTAGCCCCTGGCAACCCCTGTTGACTTTCTGCTTCTATGGGTTTGTCTATTTTGGAAATTTCATGTAAACGGAATTATAGGATATGTGGCCTTTTGTGTCTGGCTTCTTTTACTTTACATACTCTTTAGAAGGTTCATTCAGGCTGTAGCATGTATCTGCACTTCATTCCTTTTTATTGCCAAATGATATCCTACCATGTGGATATATCACATTTTGTTTATCTATTCACCAGTTAATGAACATTTAGGTTGTTTCTGCTTTTTTGCCATTGTGAGTAGTGCTGGTGAGAACATTCATGTACACGTTTTTGTATTTCCAAATTTTTACATATCCAAGAGAATATGTTCAATATTTTTACATATCCAAGAGATATATACCCAGGGGCATAATTACTTGGTCATATGGTAATTCTATGTTCAATATTTTTGAGAATCTGCCAAACTGTTTTCCAAAGTGGCAGTACCAGTTTACATTCCCACCAGAGATGTATGGAGCTTCCAGTTTCTCTACATTTTTGCTAACACTTGATATTGTTCATCTTTTTGATTATAGGCGTAAATAGTTATGAAGTGGTATCTCATTGTGGTTTGGATTTGCATTTTCCTAGTGAGTAATGCAGTTCTTGGTTTACTTTTGATTTCTAAAATGCATCCTATTTCCTCTTTCCACATGGTCTTTGCCTGTGCAGCTTCTCTTTTCCCAATCTCTTCACCTATATCTTGGTTATTTTTTCTGTTCTCTTTATAGAGATGGAAATTGTCATTTCCTAGAGGACGTATTCTCTGATAACTCTATGTCAAATCCATTGACTATAAACTCTCATTGGACCATGTAATTTTCACTCATAGTGCTTGCCACAGTTGCAACTCTACATTTACATATATGTATAATATAAATGTAGTTTTATTTATATATAAATACATACATTTATATATGTACACTCACACTCACATTTATATATATAATATATAAATGTATGTGTGTATATATATAAACACACACATACATTTTATATATAATATATATTTATATATGTTTATATATAAATATATATTAAATATAGATACATTTATATATGTATTTTTGAGACAGTCTTTCTATGTTGCCCAGGCTGGAGTGCACTGGTGTAATCTTGACTCACTGCAACCTCCATCTCCGGGGTTCAAGCGGATTCTCCTGCCTCAGCCTCCTGAGTAGCTGAGACTACAGGTATGTGCCACCATGCCTGGCTAATTTTTGCATTTTTAGTAGACACGGGGTTTCACCATGTTGGCCAGGCTGGTCTTGAACTCCCAACCTCAGGTCATCTGCCTGTCTTGGACTCCCAAAGTGCTGGGATTACAGGCGTGAGCCACTGCTCCCTGCCTATTTATATGATTTTTTGATGATTAGTAGCTTCTTTCCTAGCAGACTATAAGTTTCACAAAGGCAGGGAACCTGTTTATATTATTTCCCATTGCATTCTCAGCACAGTCAGTGCCTGGTGCATAGTAGTTATCAGTAAATATTTTCTGAATGAAGAAAAGAATGAATAGATTAATTGTGGGTTACAGGAGTAGTCTTTAATAAGTAAAGACATTCAGTGCCACTACACATTCCTATGGGATTTCTCAGAAGACAGTTTGGGGTCACGAATTCTCTATATGGATAGTTGTATACTTTGGTGAGTTAGATAAATGGGAGGAACAAATGAGGGCAGAAAGAATGTTTGTAGAGATTAAAGATAGATACTTTACATCAGATAACTTTTGGATATTCTTATGAATTATCGAGTAATGGGTTATTTTGGACAGCTTATGGGAATCAACTCATTTGTCTTTTAAACTCATTTCCTTATGAATTAATTTCCCTTCCAATTATTAAAATGAAAATTCAGTTTTCTTATAGTGCATTGACCCTTCTTCCATTAATCGTTTTCACATTGACATGTAGGCAGTATCTGACAAGGCCTGGGCTTGCTAGAAGAGTTCTAGCAATTTTTATCCACTGACACAGATATCTCCATTTGTCGTTTCTGTCTGAAACCCAAGATTCTTATTCATTTTGGTTCAATGCTATTGGTAAGCATTAGATGACATTTATTTATACAAATGAAAGCTAGAATTTCAGGAAAATCTAATCTAACATCCTCCAGCATTTATCTTTTGAAGTGACCCACATTGAAGAGTAGCATGCATGCCTTAGCACTCTGACACTCAGCGGGGATATTAGCTAGCAGTTAGGAGCCTTCACTCAAAGGCATTGTATCTAGCAAAGGAAGAGGCTGAGCAGTACTCCTACCTATCAACAAACAATGACATCCTGAAGCCTAATGACCACAACCCAGTCATTGACTGCCACCTCACCTGTAGTCAAGTGCAGCCTTAGGTAAAAAAGATGGAAAACAGCAATACTAAAGAAAACATAACCATTAAAGGGGCTTTTACTAAACTGCGAAAGGTGTCAAGCTCCTTTTCCTTCTCCCTGTTAGTAAACTCTTCATGGTTGAAGGCATGGAGGCCTAATGACAGGAGATGGACATGTCACAGACAGAAGTGGCCCTTGGACCCTGGAGGTCACAGTGTGACGGTGTGTGTGAAGGAATGCGAAAACCTTTTTGCGTCTTTGTTCCAGTGGATATGGTCCACTGGCAAATCCTGTTGCACTAAGATCGGAGGGTGCAGATAACCCAAACATAATCCAGACATGTGGACATTGTTTTTACGACATGGCGTTCCGAATCCAAAGTGTACCACCCCCCTCAAAAAACAAACAAGACTTTGGATTCTTCCTGAATGAAGAACTCTATCTCTGAAAGTGTCTCTCATGTTCTCTCTTTCTCTCAATCTCTAACTCCTAGTCTCTCTGTTGCTTCCAGTCTCTCCTGTTTCTATGTCTTTCTCCTTATTTCTCCATCAACTAAAGACTTATACCTATAGATGTGTTATGTATATATCTCTCAGACTTTGTGTGTACATTAGTTATAGATATAGTTGACTTATATATATATATAAAATATGTAGGATGTGTGTACAAATCATGTATATGTATATATCCTGAATGCTTACAACTCTCAAGTGAAAAGGAAACTCGATTCAAGCTGTCATTGAATGGGCATACATGCGTCATGTTATCTACCTTCTAAAGCCAAAGACAATATTAGTTTTGACAGAAATAGTGTGAAGATGAATTAGCATTTATGATTACTTGTCTGAATAGACTCAGTGTCCTTAACTGGGCCACAGTCATCCTATCAACAACTTTGGTTGTCTGTATCAACTTTTTGGATTAATCTGGGCCTCACCTTTGGAACCTTTCCCTGGTACTGCCTGTTATTTGTTGTTAACTTTGCACTGTGGATTCTGTCCTGTTCTCTACTTGCTCACCTAGACCTGGCTGTTTGTCCCTCCCTGGCTCCCTGTGCCACAGTCCCTAGACCTCAGCCAGTGCAGGCACCTTGCTCCCTGTGGCATTCTCTCCACTACCTGTGGCTCTGACGATCCCTCCCTTCTTCCACTGCCCTACCCTCGTTAGTCACCACACTCCTGTTCTGGTCCACTGCTCGCCTGGCCATTGCACCGCTCCCCTGGATGAGTCTCTTTGCAGTGGTCCCAGACACAGTCATTTGGGGTGAGGTAGTACAGTTCTCTTAGTGTTACCTGTGGGCTCCATTCTCCCAGGGCATGCATACATCATTAGAGTGGCTGAATCTTGTGATTCAATGGCCACTATGTGCCAGGCCGCTGTTCTACATGCTGGGGCAAAACAAAGACAGGAGAATCCAAGTCCTACCCTCAGAGGGCTCACATGGCAATGGAGGAGGCTGCCCATCAACAAGTCAACAAACAAACATAAACGATGTAATTTCAGATGGTGAGAAGTGCTGTGAAGTACATGGATAGTTAGGAGAGTCGGTAGTCAAAGCAAATACTTATGAGAGAAAGGATAACAGCCTCACACATCCAATTGTCACCTGGAGTGGCCTTCTGGTGAGAAAAGTTTTTTATATTGCAATGGATAATAAATTAGGTCAGCTTTGTGAAATTCAAGGTAGAAATGTTGCAAATGTTTATTCTTTTATATAAGTACCACCTCTTAGGAAAATTTGATGTCAGTTCCTAGCAATTTAGACACAGAAACATATATTACAGAGTTATTGTTCTGGAATAATTTTAAAAGCTAATTTACTGTTGGAATTCCAAATTCACAATATTGCCGAGTCAAGCTGAGTGCTTGTAGTCGTAGTTCATTACCTGTGTTCCCCTTTGTGTTAATGATCATGTTAATTACCTGCAGGTGTCTTTATTTCTCCCCCATTAAGGAATAGGGATTTCACTTGACTTAATTCCAATTAAAGTATTTACCTTTATTTGGCCAGGTGGCAGTGGCTCACATCTGTAATCCTAGCACTTTGGGAGGCTGAGGCAGGTGGATCACTTGAGGTCAGGAGTTTGAGACCAGTCTGACCAACATGGTGAAACCGTGTCTCTACTGAAAAAAAAAAAAAAAAAAAAAATTAGCTCAGCGGGGTGGTGTATGTCTGTAGTCCCAGCTACTAGGGAGGCTAAGGCAGGATAATTGCTTGAACCTGGGAGGTGGAGGTTGCAGTGAGCAGAGATGACACCATTCACTGCACTTCAGCCTGGGCGACAAGAGCGAGACTCTGTCTCAAAAAACAAAACAAAAGAAAAAAACCTTTTTTTCTATGCAAATTCTCCCTGCAACTGGAAATATTCAAGTAAATTTTGCCTCCATTTGAGACTGTGCTACTAATATTAGATTCGAGGAGTACAGACTTTGCTACTATTGTTTTACATTTTTCTGCACGAAGAGAACAAACATTTTCAAGATGCTTTGTGTGTAAACTAAAAAATATGTATAAGATAATAATAATGGGAAATACGAATGCAGTGCTTTTAGTTAGAAACTTCCAAACAAAAAAATATAGTTCAAAGGTTGGTCCCTGTGATATATACACCCCTTTAATAACTGATACAGTTATCTATAAAAATATGCATTTCTCCTACAAAACGAATTTTCTTAAGATGGGTTGTAGACAATGAAATTATCACCGACATAGGGATACACTTTAAAAATTGAGGTAAAATTTATGCGCAGCTAAATGCACTGGTTTTAAGTCAATCAATGAATTTGGATAAATGTGTTTACTTATGTAACCATCAACCCAATCAAGGTATAGAACATTTCTATAATTTCAGAAAGTTCTCTCAGGTAGGGGGCGTAATTTGAAGTATGTAGACTATTCTGATTCTAAAAATAATTACAGTCAGGAATCTGGCTTATTCATGCCAATAAGTTAAAAAGATATGTTTCATCAATACATTTTACCAGCATCTTAGTCGAACAAGTCATTTTCTTCAACGTCTGCTGGCAGTTAAATATTGTCCATTGCCCATGGGCTTATCAGCAGTGCCAAAATCATTTGGGAAATTAAACTTTATTCTGAAGGTAGCAACAGCTTGCTGATTAATTTAACAACGAGCTAATTATAAATAGCTTCTTATAATTAGTCCAAGGCAGGAGGTTTTGTTTCATTTACATCAAACATGTCCATCATCAGGTATCTTTTGGGCCCAGAAGGCAATCTCAGTTTTCTAGTTGAAATGAACCAAAGCCACCTGAAGAGACATGGTTTGCAGCAAGAACTGCTCCAATTTTATTTTCATTCATTCATTCAACAGATTAAACTCTTACCATGTGCCAGGAACTGCTAAGTACTGAGGTTACAGCAGTGATCAAAACAGACAAAATCTTAGGGGTGTAGCTCAGGGGTAGACCATCTGACTGCAAAACAGACAAAATTCCTCTCCTCATGGACAAAAGAAACAACAACAAAAAAAACCCCACAAAAAAATCCAAAAAAGCAAACCCAAAAGAGTCTATAATATAATGTAATGTCATGTAATGTGAAGTATGAAGAAAAATAAAGCAAGGTAAAGGGCTAGGCAGTGTTGGGGATGACGGTCAGAGTGTTATTGAAGTGTAGTCATGGAAAATTTCTTTGAATATAGCCAAGCAGGAGTTTGTTTCCAAGTGATCCGTTGAACTGTGTAAGCATTTTTGTTTATTTCAAATAAAATATATTTGTATTATTTCTCATTCATACTGTCCATCCATACCGCACTATCTTCTGTGTCAGGTAGTCTAATAGAAATATACATGTTTTGTTCTTAAAGAAAGAAAAATTGATATTTGAGTAGAGGTTTGAGAAAAATGGGACCATGTAGGTTTCTGGGAACAAATGCAAAGGCCCTGAGGTGAGAATGTGCTTGAAGCTTTTCAAGAACAGTAAGGTGAGGAAGAGGCAAGGATGCTGGAGAGGGAAGAGTGGCCAGCCCCATCAGGTCACCTGGGACATTCTAGACCTTGGTAAGAATTTTGGAACTGAGATTGTCAGAGATGTGTGGAGTCTTTTGGTATCTTTTTTTTTTTTAACTAAATATGAATACATGTTATTCTGGAAGTATCTTTGTTGTACTGAAATGATAACACTGAAAGTTTTTTGTTGTTTATGAAAACGGGCTATCAAAAACTAAAGTTCATTACAGAAATATAAAGATAATTACATTTCTGCATGAATTTTAAAAACAAAACTTTTCATTTTGGAACAATTTAGATTTACATAAAAGTTATAAAGATAGTCCAGAAAGTTGTTGTATATCCCTTATATAGTTTCCTCTGTTAATATCATACATTACCACAGTTCATTTGTTAAAACTAGAATATTGACATTGGCTTATTACTATTATTAAACATCAGGTTTTATTTGGATTTTGCTAGTTTTTCCATCAGTGTCCTCTTTCTGTTCCAGGATTCAATATATGGTACCACATTGCACTTAGTTGCCATGCCTCCCCAGTCTTCTCTGGTCTGTGGCAGTCTTCTTGTTTTTCATGACCTTGACTGTCTTGAGGAATAGCAGTCAGGCACCCCATAGAATGTTCCCAATCTGGGCTTGTCTTTTGTTTTTCTCATAATCGGACTAGGGCAATGAGTCATCAGAAATAATACAGAAGTGAGTCCCCGTCTTATCACATCATATCAACAGGTACCTGCATCCACATGATATCTCTAGTGATGTTAACCTTTATCACTTGGTTGAGGTAGGTTTTCCAGATTTCTCCACCACGAAGTTACTATTTTCACCTTTCCCTACTCTATTCTTTGGAATCAAGCTCACTCTTAAGGGAAGGATGGTGAGACTTAAGCTACTTAGGAGTGTTTTAAGGGGAAGAGTAACATAATCCTATTTATGCTCTTAAAAGGGAAGGGCCACTCTATGTTGAGAGCAGACTATAGGGATAAGAGCAGAAGCAGGAAGCCTGGGTAGTGTCCAGGTAAGACATGGTGGCTTGGATTGGGGTGACAGTCAGGGAAATGATGAGAAGTGGTTGAGATTTGTGTATGCTTGGGAGATAGAGCCTATGGGTTTTATATTGCTCTTCTGCCTTCACCACCATGAGGGCAATGGCCATTAGTAATGATGGACATTATCTTGTTTTACTAATTACAGTGTCACTTCCTGGAAGGACAGTGCTCTTCTTCTACTGTTGTTGGATGTTATAAAGATTGTTGGTTGATTTATTTGCATTTTCAAAGTAAGCCTTACTCATTACTGGAGTCAAGTTACAAATGTCTCTGATTTTAGAGATAAGTATTAGCATAAAAACTTAGATAATCCAGCTTAGGGAAGCTAATTTATTCAGAACCTCCTATGTACAAGGCCCCTTTTTAGATGTTTCATATTTGTTGTGAGTGTATTTATATTTTTGTAAGTATATTTATATTTCTGGTGAATTTCTAAGCCCACAAAAAAAGCAAGAATGTAGCTCTCCCTATTTTTCTTTTCTTTTTTTTTTTTTTTTGAGGCGGAGTCTCGCTCTGCTGCCCAGGCTGGAGGTGCCGTGGCACGATCTCAGCTCATTGCAAGCTCCACCTCCCGGGTTCACGTCATTCTCCTGCCTCAGCCTCTCGAGTAGCTGGGACTAGAGGAGCCCTCCACCACGCCCGGCTAATGTTTTGTATTCTTTTAGTAGAGACGGGGTTTCACCATGTTAGCCAGGATGGTCTCGATCTCCTGACCTCATGATCCTCCCGCCTCGTCCTCCAAAAGTGCTGGGATTACAGGCGTGAGCCACCGCACCCGGCCGCTCTCCCTATTTTTCTATAAGTGAACTTAAATTTTATCATAAACCAACTTTTTTATGACATAAAAAACAGTCCAGTTATATCTGTGTCAGCTCTGTTCCTTTGGTGATCACATTAGTCATTTCATATTTACACCTATGTAACTGTGGGCTTTCCTCTTCTTCCTTTTCTCCTTCCTGATACTGATGTGAAAACTGTAGAGATTTGTGAATATGCCACTTTGGACTTGGAGGAGAGCATGGCGTGTACTTCTCAATTTTGATTAGTTGAGATCTCCTTCTGTCTCCCACGAGATGTAGCCAGTCGGTTTGGTCTTTAGGCACGTCCTTGACAGGAGCAGTCTCCTAAGAAATAACTGCATTCTTCTTAGCTCCCCCAAGGGATGGTGCATGCTGTATGTATCCTTCCTGCAGCACCTCCTAATTCTGCCTTGACACTCTACAAGTCTACCAGCAGACTCTCTCAGAACAAGTGAGATTCAAGTCCTCTTTCTTTAGGGAGGCTGAAACCTACACAGGTGTTCTATCATCTCCCTTCTCCAGCACCAGCTCTTCTTAATGGGAGTTGGCCCCAAAGGGCAGGAGCTTGGCTTCCAAACCAGCATCTAACTTGTTCGTTTCAGTCTCTCAGCTTGTAGAAGGTTTTTGTTCCTAAAGGGCTTGGAGGCAGAGGTGGAAAGTCCTCTGCAGAAAGAAGGGATCACTCAGTTTTTCCAAATCTATGGTTTATTAAAAATTGGGCCTTTGGAAACAAGAGAAAATCAATAATTATTTTGTTTCTCACTGTATAAAGCACTGGGAATGGGAGGCTGCAGTAGAGGTTGGGGTACAGGAGCTTTTGAAGAGTTGGGTAGAAGAGTGCAGGAGTGGAAAACAGACTAGCAGAGCAATGCATGAGCTAACACTCATAACACCAACAATTGCATGACTATTTCACATATCTTTATATTAGTTCTGTTGTACCTTCTTATCATTTGGTAAATGAGAAAGTTAATTAAGAGAATTTACAAAAAATTATGCAAGCTTATATGGAGAGTATGCATTGGTGGAGCCAAGAATCAAAGCCAGAGCTGTTCTAGCATCAAAGCCTCTGTTTTGTCTACTACAGCTCATAATCCAACTCATCTACTAACATTTTCCTTGCATGGAAATGACCCAAAGTCTTCCAGGGAGAGCAAGGACTGGCCTGGGCAGTGGTTAAGCAGGATGGAGGGCACCTCCTTGGTCAGTAGGTGTCTAGCATCTCTCTTTCTCTTTTTGGATTTCAACCTTTAACCCATAATGATTGAGTGCTTATGCTGTGGTGCAGGAATACAATGGTGAACCAGCTAGTTCTTGCCCTTAAGGAAGTTAGAGCCAGGGAGAGGAGAGAGACAAGTGAAAAGATACTTAAAATTCAGCATAGTGAAGCACCACTAACAAAGTGAAACAGATGGCTATGAGAGACCCAGAAGGAGCCCCTAACTCTGCCCTGGGAGATCCACAAAGGCTTCCTGGAACAGACAGGGTTGAAAGGACAGAGCTATATCGGTGGCTGTGGGATACAGGGTGATGGAGGAGGGAGTGTGATAGCCCATTACAAACCTCCTTTTTGTGAGTAATGTTCTCCTCCTACTCCTTCAAAGCAGAGTGAACTGAGCTCCAGTTGAGTCAGGGACAGGGGGAGGCCACCCCTTCCTGGGTCCACCCTCTAAGATAATGGAGAACTTGTCAGTAACCAAAGGCTGGCTGTCCCTATCCATCCCCCAAACAAGCACTGAATGCTCTGCAGCCAAAGCTACTACTACCTCTTATTGATTGCTTCTGAATAGGCTTCCACTGCTGCATGTTCAGCCTGCTCACCTTCTAGCCCGTGGAGCTCTTTTCACTGGCTTTGCCTTCCCTCTGGCCTGAATTAGGCAGCATTTGTGAGGTAAACACCACCAGGGCAATCAAGTGCCACAGAAATACAGCAGAAACATGCAAAGCAAACTACACCATTTCCTCCTCCCTGGATTTAGAGGCCTCAGGAAGAGCCAAGGCGAGGGTACTTGTTGGAGACTGCTTATTCTCACTTGAACAGGCAGTGTTAAAAAAAAAAAAAAAAAAAAAAAAAAGAAATAAGAGAAATGTAGTTATTTTCAAAATGTGGCCTTTTCCCTCCATTCTGTCCCTCCTGCAGGCTTCTATTCAAAGACTCATTTCTCCCTCAGACATTTCAGCTTCTGAACTTATTTCACATAAAAAATGCAACTCATGTGGTTTTTTTTTTGTTATATATTTTTAAAGATGACAGTGAATTTCCCCAATTCTCAGTGTTTTCTGCTGTTTACTTCTGCAGGGGAACACAGAACATGCTTTTAGCAGTCGCGGCTGCCAGAATGAAGCCCACAGGGCTGATGGCAGATGGATTGTGATGCTTGTCCTTGGGGGTTTAAATGCTCTGGTGGAACATCTTACCCCGATGTGCAGGCTTTTATGCTTCTGGGGACAATGGAGTCCCTGGGACCTGGGAAAAAACAGAGTGTGATCCAGTGGCCTGCATGCTGGGCTGGGCTTCAGGAAGGCCAGGATCTAGTGCTGCCTCCGGGGAGGGGTCCTGGAGCAAGTCCCGTCCTGTCTCTGGCCATGGGAGTTTGCATCTGAGCCGCCAGATACTGTTGCCTTCAGAAATGTGATGGAGAATCTGTGCCCTCCACTCCATCACATGCACATAGTCTGGAGGCTACAGATTAAGTTGCCTGCCTTAAGAAAACTCTGAAGAGAAAATTGAAACCTGTGAAAATGATGGTGGGGAGACAGGAGAGGCAATGTTGAATATTCGTGCAACCATACCGTGCTTGTTCTTCTATAAAACAACATCTAAACTATAATTTAGTTTAAAAATTCAGTGACATACACTTTCTCCAAGGGCAGGCACATGAAGTTGACAGTAAAAAGGAAACACAGAATTCGCTGAATGGCCTTTGTCCCCTGTGACCTCATCAAGCGCTTACAGCTAGTGTATACTGCAGGTATTATCCCTATTTTTGAGGTGAGGAAATTCAGGCAGAGAGCCCGTATCATCAGCGAGTTAAGTAGTTTCTAATTGGCTAAGCCAATATTCCAACCAAGGCCAGGTCAGGTGCAGTGACCTTCCTTAGAGCCTTGCTCAAGTCAGGACCCCAAGGTTTGAGCCTGGGCTCCCCTGCTAGTGTCCTTGGCAGTCCCTTCCGTCCTCAGAGTCTGATTCTCAGGAGAATCCTGTCTTTCTGGCTTCCCAGGGTTGTTGTGACAACCATAACCAAGAGACATGTTTTGTAAGTGACAGCGTGTTATACAAATACCAGAGAGAATCATTATTCCTCTGTTGCCACTGAAGGAGGCACACCTGTTGATGAATGACTGAAATATTTAGCTAAGGACTTGCCGAGCAGTCTTGTCTTATGTGGCAGAGTAGCAAGTGGGGCCTTTTGTCACCGGGACACATTCCACATGCTGGTTTTTTGCTTCACATGGATGCAAAGTGCAGGCCATATGGTAGGCACATAGTACTCGCCAAAAGGATGTGTGGGGTAACCCTTAGGAGCAAGGCTGCTGGAGCCAAATTGCCCGCCTCTGCCACTTGCCTGCTTTGTGCCTTTGGGCACATTAGCCTCTCTGTGTCTCAGTTTTCTAATCAATGAAATGGGGATAAGAATAGGCTCTATCTCATAAGATTATGTCACAGACTAGATGAGTCAGTTCATGCACAGCTCTTAGCACCATGCCTGGAACCATACTAAGTACTATAGAAGTGCTGGCTATTGCACTTGCTTGCGGATTTTGACCAGCCTTGATAGAGGTGGCAGGAGCCACGTGTTGATGGCAATGGTAAGCTCCACGGTAGAGTGCCACCATGACAAAGCTCCAGGTCAGTGCCTTTCCCTACAAAGAACATTCTTTAGGGCTCACAAAAAATAGCCTCTCTGTCTAATATTTCCTAAGTGGAACAAGTGCTGGTGACAGGCTTGGTGAGGGGCTAGGCAAGACTGTGCCCTATTTGGCCTCATCTCCATCTTCATTTCACATCATGCATCTTCCTGGGGCTCCACATCTACATGCTGAATCCTTTTAGGTCCTAGAAAGTGGTATGCTCTCTTCGCTCTTGCACACACTATTCCTTCTACTGGAAAGGCTCTTTCTTTGCTACTATAGCCCCAGGCTAGCCTGTCAACTTGCTCACACCTGTCTGCACATCCCTCAGGTCTCAGCTTACATGGCATATCTTGGGGAGGTTTGTCCTGATGTCCTTCGACTGGTTTGAAAAAAAGTGTTAGGATGCAATACAGACTCTAATAATGACTGGAGTGAAAGTTGTTACCTGGAAACTCTGTAGAGTAATAGCATTTGCTTACGCAATTGTACACTTGTTATATATATATAATATGCTATTTTTTTTACATAAACTGAAAGTAATTTATACATTATATTATTTGCTTATACAAAGTAGTTTACTCTTTGTATAAGAGTTTTTGGATTGGACAAATTTCCTTTTTTATCCTCTTTCTCTCGTTGGCTATCTCCATTCTGGTGTCAGCTCTTGACAAAATCAGAGTTGATGCTCCTTAGTTGTTGTTTTTTTTTTTTTTTTTTTTTAATAAACAATGAGTTAAAGGTTTTATATCATTGAGAAGTCTAGAAAATGTCAAATGGCTTCTGCTCTTTTAAAAATTTATTTATTTTGAAACAGTATTGTGCCACATTCAGATATTGTTCATTGGTTTCAGCCCTCATTTTGTAAATGAAAACAATGGTAAAAAGACAGGAATATTTATACTTCAGCCTAATAGTGTTACCTGTGAGAGGAAAGTAAAAGTGAATTTTATTTTACTGTTTCTGTTTCCTCTGTATTCTCTAAATTTCCTCCAATTACCATACAATAATAAAAAGTTACTAAAATTTAGAAAATAAAACAAGGAGAAATTCAATATTCTATAAATTCAGTTCCAATCAACAATATTTCAAACCAATGAGACTGGAAAATGGGAACATTAAAAACAATTAAAAAAAAAAAAAGATTTCCAAGACAATCACTTTGAAATCTTTTCTCTATTCCTCCTCCCACGTGGTATTAAGACTCACCACTAGCCTAGTTGCCATCTCCTGGGCACATCCCAATGTTTGTCCCCCTGCCTTTGAGGAGATGAACACCCAGAAGACTAATTGCTCGTAGAAAAGCCCCAAGAGAGATTGTCCTTCAGCTGTTGTAGAAAAGCCCCAAGAGAGATTGTCCTTCAGCTGTCGTAGAAAAGCCCCAAGAGTGATTGTCCTTCAGCTGGCTGTACTGAATTCATTTTCATGTTATTTTTCCTTCCAGCTTTCCTGTCTCCTACTTCTACTTCCTTTTTAAAGACACCTTTTGGTTCTTTCCCTCTACTTTTAACCAACCATCCCTGCCTTCCTGATCATCATCCCAGTCACTATAGTCCAGTGGTGTCTCTTTCAGGGAAGATTTTTCCATACTTCATCTTTTCATACTTTCCTTATCACAATGTTTCTTCCCTGTTTTCCACTCAGTTACCCCTGAGTTTTTCTCACTAGTCGGGGAGAAGGAAAGCACAAGGGAATTTTAAAGATATTCAGGGATCCTTTTCCAATTAGCACCTCGAAACGTTCCTAAACCAAACTTTTCACGTAAGTTTTTACAGGCATCAAAATGAAATTTGAGTGTGTGTTTGTTTTTTTAAAATCAGCCATTTGAAATTGCGTTTCAGAGACCCTTGGTCATTTTTCCTGTCATGGACCTAAAGGGCCCTGAAACTTACCATACATTTAATAAAATATTTACCTCTGTCTTGCAAAGAGCTGGAAGTAGCAAATTGTGACTCATATCTAGGGTTGTCTGGTATGTTTCACCAAGACCTGTCTGCACCATTATCAAAAAGGTAAATTTTACATTTCAGCAAATAAAATATGTAATGCTTATGATGAGGTCCTTGCAAGAAGTCTCTGCAAAAATTGTGCTGGGTTCTTTTCTAATGCTGCAACTAAAAACCAGAAAAGAGTTCAGCCACTGAATCCATTTCAAATGAATGATAGAACTGTGCTTGAAATTTTCCACTGCCAATTGTTTCTGTCTAAAGGGAGATTATACTTTAATATATTACTTTAAAGGGGTCAGAATGCTCCCCACTTTGAAGCAAACACCCTTGTGTAGAAACCCATTGTGTTTGTTCACCCCCAAAATAGGGATCCAGATCTGTTTGAATTTTTAATAAAAAAGTGCAAACCAGTATTATAGGTGCAATATAATTCTCTCTCTCTCTTTTTTTTGAGACGGAGTCTTGCTCTGTCATCCAGGCTGGAGTACAGTGGCGCAATCTCGGCTCGCGGCAACCTCTGCCTCCCGGCTTCAAGTGATTCTCCTGCCTCAGCCTCCTGAGTAGCTGGGATTACAGTCACGTGCTACCACGCCAGCTAATATTTTTGTATTTTTAGTAGAGAGGGGGTTTCACCATGTAGGTCAGGCTGGTCTTGAGCTCCTGATCTGATGATTCGCCCACCTCGGCCTCCTGAAGTGCTGGAATTACAGGTGTGGGTCACCACACCTGGCGTCATTATTGTTTTAACTGGCATTTCTTTGACTACTTTGAACATTTTTCATATATTTATTGGTCATTTATATATCTCATTTTGAATATTTTCTATTCATACCCTTTGCATTTTTATCTATTGCTATGATTGTCCCCATATTGATTTATATAAACTACTCATATATTTAGACACTATTCTTTAGTCTCATTTGTTTCAAAATGATCATTTTCCAAGGCATTTGCCTTTTAGTTTTGTTTTCTGTGTTTATTTTACATACAGAATATTAAAATGTATGTAGTTGAGTCTTGAGCTTTTAAAAGTGTATTTATCACTTCTTGATTTCCCTGTTTCCAACACACTAGAATTTGAGAGAGAGAGAGAGAGAGAGAGAGAGAGAGAGAGAGATTTGTAATGTAGCATTTTATTTTCAAGGAGTTAATAATCAGCATCTAAATGTTATTGAATCTGAGGGTTAGAGAACAATTATGTCCCCTTGACTTATTTAGAAAAAAGCCAAGTGATGGGAAGAGGGGAACACACATGAATCAGTATTTATTCTAAATAAAAGTAGCTCTAGGTGTGCTCACTGACTCACCCCATTTTACCAGTGTTGGAATTGAAAGGGACCTCAACAGTCAAAGGTCAACTTTACAACCCCCATACCCAACGCAGGAATCCTGCCAGTACTATTTCCATCATCTCCTTGATAACCGTCAGGAGAGCTCAACTTTCCCACTGGAGTCCATTACAACTTTGAATGTCAGCGGACACACCTTTCTTATGTTGTGCTGAAATTTGCCTGCCTGTGAGTTCCATTCTCCAAGCCTCGCTCTGCCCTTTGGAGCCACATTGACAAAGTGGGCCTACCTGGGAAAATATCAGCTATTCAGTGAAAGCTGCCATATCACACCGAGAAGTCTCATCTGTTTAACAATCACCTTGAAGTCTTTTCTCTCCTCTCGTATGGTATTAAGACTCACCACTAGCCTGTTTGCCATCTCCTGGGCACATCCCAGTGTTTGCCTCTCTCCTCTCTTGTAGGTGCCCAGCATGGAACACAGAACTTTGTGTGAGCCTGATAGGGGCAGAACTGGTGCAAATATGACAGCTCAGGTCTTTCTTCTCTGCTCAGACTGGTGTGGCTCATCTTCCTTTGCTGCTTTTCATTTTCTGAACTGCTGTCCCCATTTCTCAGGAACCCTGGAGCTGATGCCCATTCCTTTGCCCTGCCCTTTGCCTTTCCTTCACTTCGTTCCACCCTTGAGTGAAGGTTTGTCTGTCTTTGTTTTGTTTGTTTGTTGCGCTTATTATTGTTGACAGAACCCTGGCAAACTTCTCACATAGCTTCTTGGCAAGAGCTGGTTGGGGCACCACCTACCTGCCTGCACTTCCCTTTCTCCTGGTTTGGAAGCCCGCACCTTTTGCTTACCATGGCAGCAGTTTTCAATCTGGGTTTGCGGGACAAGGTGTTGGTTTTGGACCTTGGCCTCATTATCCTGTTAGACTGGTGCTCAGGCTTGGCTGATCCAGATCCTTCTACTGAGGCTGATCCAGGGTGGCTGGGGGAGGGCAGGGCAGGGTAATGCAGAACAGGGCATGGCAGGGCAGGGCCCAGGGTAAAGGTGGGGCCAGTAGAGCTAGGTGGGGCTGGGCTGCATGGAAAATCAACTTGTTTCCTTAAATCAGTTCACCCTGGTGATGGCAGAACAATGAAAGAAGTGGGCTTAACTGAGTCCCAGTCCTGGTTAACCAGCTGGGAGACATTGGAGAAGTCATGTGTCCTCTCTAGGAGCATGGCACTGGATAGCAATGCCAACTTCTGCTGTCTGTCAAGCCATGACGCCAGCACTGTGCAGGCAAGAGTGTAATAGGCATCATCCCATTCTGTCATAGCAGCAAACTCATGAGGGAGGTCCTATTACTGTGCTCATTTTACAGATGAAGGTATAGTAAAGTAGGTTAAAAAACTTGCCCAAGGTCACGGCATTAGTAAGTAGCTGAGCTGGGTGGAATTTGAACCCCAGTGACTTGAACACCTGTGCTCCTGAACACAAAGCTATGCACCCCCCAACCCCACAACCCCTCCTTCTCAATTCTTTTTACTTCTATGGCTTGTCATAATTCAACAGCATCTCTAAGGTCTGGGAAGGACCATGTTCAGGTCATTTGTCCTTAGTGTAGGAGCAGCAGCCTGGAGACCTGTGTGTTTCTGCTCTTTGTTTTTCTGCCTCTGAGCTAAGGCCACCTACACCCTGCCAGCTTGTCTGAAGCATCCTGCAAGCAGGTAGAAAGGGCAAATTTCTACCAGAAATAGGTTTATGTTAGTTTTGATATCACCATCTTTATATTCAGGAATTAAAAACCCAGAAACAAAACCAAGCTTGAGTTTCCTTGAGTGGAACGCCTCTCTAAAACACGGTTGTTAATTATCCAAGTTGGCTGAGGTTGTTTGCCTAAAATATTTTGTCTTCTTGTAGACATAAGAAAAATTAATTGCTCTGGCTTTTTTTTTCTCTGTAATGTTCTGATGTCCCGGCATGCCAATGCCTGAGAAAACCTAAATCACAGAATGAGTAATATTCTGTAGCTGAGGACTGGAATTTTGATTGCCCAAGGTTATGGAAGTCTTATTGCAGCATAGGAGTCAACCCCAAATAAACAAACAAACAATCCAAGCAGCCACCTGACCTCTCCGGAAAAAAACTCCTTCTCTCTTTAAGGAGTTTAACTTGCCTTCCCTCAACACAACAGGTACAAAACTTCCGTTATTGTCTCCTTGGATTACACACAACATCAGCAGGATACAGTGATTTTTGGGTTTGTGTAGTGCCTTCCTAAGAGTGCAACATTTTCATTATTATTATCACAATGTGTGTGTGTGTGAGAGAGAGAGAGAGAGACAGAGACAGAGAGGAGAGAGAGGACGAGAGCACGCCAGGATAAGGGGGAGGTTTTCACGTTGAAAGATAGCAGTTCTGTGGCACCAGGAATTGCCAACAAACTGGTGAGGGGCAAGAGAAGATACCAGAGAGCCTTACTTCTGTAGATTCATGTATTTTGTGTCTGGGAGAAAAAGCGCACTCTTTTAAGAAAAACACGTAAAGTCTTGGCATAAATACTACATGGCACATAATAGATGTATTCAATACATGTCAATTCTATTCTAAACTCCTCCTCCAATAATATAATCATATTTACCATAGAATTTTTATGGGCATAACAACTAAAAGTAATTGGCGCTGTCACATAAAAGTAAGATTTCTGAGCCTCTGTTTTTTTTTTAAAGTTTATTTTGAGCTCAGCTGCATCACCATGAACCCTGCAGTAGCATTTATCTAAATGTGGTTATAGCTTACATGGCTTCTCCTGGGTTCTCTCTCATCTGTTTGTACCTGTGTATAACTTAATCTTCTGCCTTTTTGTTTTCTTTCTGCCTAAGTGAAGAACAAGAATGCTGAGATTTCTCCAGGACACACCTGTGCACTGTTGCAGAGCAGCTGATCTCAGGGAAGGCTGGTTTTGCCACACAGGTGGTGACAGGGCGGTCTCAACAGGCTCCCAACCCAACCAAATAAAGGTGTGTGGGGGTTGCAAATCCAGTGTATGTGGAGTTGGGGGCTGGAATGAGGGAAAGGGACACCTTTGTCAGGGTTGTTAGCAGGTGTTGCTTAATTAGTCTGAATGAAAAATGTAGCTAGAAGACCAAGCGTCACATTTTAACATGCGTGTGCGTGCTCACACATGCACACACACACACACACACACACACACACACTTTCTCTCTGAGGTGCACCCTTTCCTACATGTTCTTTCCTAGGTTAAATCAAGGGGCCTACATTTTGGGATTTTGGAGCAAAAACTCAAATGCTTTATCAGTTAGGTTTCTTTTTTTTTTTTTTTTTTTTTACATGCATTTGCAATTCAACGCTGTCTGGCTTGGATTAGAATAGGGATAAATGTGAGTTCATTTCTGTTTTCTACATCCTATCTAGGGCACAGAGTATGCTCCATCTTGGTTATTGTTGTTGTTTTAAGAAGTAGTATGTGAACGCTTGCCAACTACTTACTTTCTTTTAACCATCTACTTTTTTTTGGACTCAGCTTCTTCATCTATAAAGTAGGTATGATTCCTTAATGCTGTGATAGATGGATAGAAGTCTATAAAAGCAAGGGGTAGTTTTAATCTACAAAATAACGTGAAGAATTTTAACCTTAAAAATTAGATTTCATCATAATATTAATGAAACAGTCATCTGAAAAGATTTCATTTTATTAACAATCAAGGAAATTCACCTGAAAAAATAAAGGCATTATATCTAATAAATATCTATCAGATTGTCAGAGACAAAAAATATTGATCATATGTAGTGTTTGTGAGGATGTGGGTGCATTGGATTACCTTTTCTGCAAGGTGTATTGTCAATACATTTCAAAATTTAAACTGTGTTCATGTCTTTTGATGAGGTGATCTCTTTTCCAGAAAGTTATTCTTAGGAGAAAATTAGAAAGGTATTCACAGACATATTTATAAGTTTTTATTTCTCCTCCTCCTCCTCCTCCTTGTTCTTCTTCTCCTTTTTTTTTGAGACAGAGTCTCACTTTGTTGCCCAGGCTGGAGTGCAGTGTGGCATGATCTTGGCTCACAGCAATCTCCACCTCCTGGGCTCAAGTGATTCTCCTGCCTCAGCCTCCTGAGCAGTTTGGATTACAGGCATGCACCACCACACCTGGCTAATTTTTGTATTTTTAGTAGAGATGGGGTTTCATCATGTTGGCCAGGCTGGTCTCAAACTCCTGACCTCAAGTAATCTACCCGCCTTGGCCTACCAAAGTACTTGGATTACAGGTGTGAGCCACTGCACCTGGCCTGTTTTTCTAAGATTTATTGATAAGAGTGAAAAATGGGGAATAAAATACGTGTCCACAAATAGGAAATTATTTAAATTAATTATGATATAACTCCAAATGGAATAAATACTCAGTGGCTGTTCAGAAGGAGATTGTAGCTCCATATTTTTCATATGGGAAGACAGCTGTGATACACTGTTAAGTGAAAATAAAATTACAGAATTGTATGTTTCACATTATTACACTTAGAAGGACATGTTTATGTTTATATCTATACTTAGATGGACATGTTTATGTTTATATCTATATTTAGATGGACATGTTTATGTTTATATCTATACTTAGATACATAAAGAATGTATTTGTATATAATGGTCTCTGGTAGAAGAAGTTAGCGGGGAAGAACATTCACTTTGTACTTGATACACTTTTCACTTGCTTAAACATGTTTTTAATAGTGAATGGTATTATGTTGTATAATCAGTGAAAACAATAATAATAAAGAAGAAAAAAATCCAAGGGGCATTACAATGAAACTCTTAATTCTATTGCTTCTACTAATTTCTCTCATTTGTAATATGACCATTGAATGGGATACCCTCAACTTCTGATCAACTAAGTAGGGACACGGGCCTAGACTATTTACAGTGGGTGAAAGAAACAGTAAAAGATAAACAAGTAAGAGATAAACAATGTGAAGTTATGATATAACTGGATGAGGCCTGCCATAAATAACACACTAATCTATTTAATGAAATAATATATGATAGGCACTTGATGGGCTTTGTGAATTGAATATCATGAGAAAAGGAGGTCGTTGAATGTTAGAGAGAGCGACAGGGAGACAGCTGGCGGAATGATAGGCGCTGTATTCAATGCTGTGGGAAGTACGATTCCCTCCAGGCTCTTTTCTTTCTGAGAGACCCAGTGGTAGGCAGTAGAGACTTTCAGTCTACTTTGCCTTTATTTTGGACTGAGACCTAGATGCTATCATGTAAAAATATCCCTGCTAATGCATATTAAGATGTGACATGCTTCCTTTTTAAAATTTTGTATGCCTTTGTATCATTAACCTGAGAAGAAAAAAAAAAAAAAAAAAAGAGAGAGCCCATATCCCTGTGTGTAACTAAAAACCTCCCGGTGGGATTTGTTTAGTGTGAGAGAGTGATTAGTAATTTTTAGTGATTAGTAATTTTCTCCCTCAGGTGGTTTTTCTGCATTCCTGTAGAGATCGTGTACACAACAGGGCTGCCAAGTGAGAAGAAAAGGCTCAGGCAGAAAATATCACGCTTTAGAAAACAGTGTGTGTGCATGCGTGCGCATGTGTGCGTGTGTGTGTTTTAAACAACTATTTTAGTTACTTTGACAAATAAAGTGCTTTGATTTGGAATCATGTCTTTTATGTCTTATATAATCTCTGGTCTTGCAGCCGTCTCATTATGTAATAATTTTATTCAAGAAAATTGTATCTGTGGTCCCATCCACTCACAACCCAGTCTCTCTCTCACACCGTTTCTATTCCCCCACTGGTTTTGGAAAAGCAAGCCAATTCTAAAAGTCTTAGCTTAAGGACGCCTTTGGGTTTTATTTGCAGTTTCTTAGAGCCAACTGTGGAAATCATAAGATTGAGGCAGAAAGGGTATAGCTTTTTCAACTGGAGAAAAAAAAAAAAAGACTGCAGATGTCTACAATGAGCGCTCCATTAAGGAGGGCCATTTTAAAATGTCTCACTAGGTCAACCCATTCTCCTTCCCAATAAAGGGCACTCACATGAACTGAAAACACACCTGGCAGCTGGGTCGCTAGCAACAGTATGCAGTTGTTTTTCGTCTTGCCACTCCCTGGGGATTGAAGTCGTTTAGCGCAAAGATTAAGCAACCTGTGTGGCCGTGGGATTCTCCCACTTGAAGCTTTCATAATTTTATTTTTGCATATCTATAGACACATATACTGGGCCCAGTGACCTCATTGGTAACTTCAGAATGTTGCTATCTGAACCCAAGAAAGGATACACTGTGTTTGGGATACTCTTTGGTTTCTAAGGCTAAAATTGGCACTTAGAACAATTAATGAAATAAACTTTAGAGTTGAGAGGTAATGCACTTATAGTGACAAAATGATTTGCTGACCAACGTTATCGAGGTGGTAGACTTTGGCCATGTCTTCCTCCTTCATCATTGTCACCACCAGCACCACCACCACCACCACCTCTCATATATCAATTGCTCTTTGCAGTTAGAAGCACTTTTTCATGCATCATCTGATTTGGTTGTTATGGCAGTCCTGTAAGGTCCGGGAGGCTGTGGATTGTCTCACAATGTTCGATGCGGAGTCTCTGAAACCACGCATCAAGCATCAGAGCAAAGAAGAGAATCTACACTTTCCAGTTCCTGGTTCTGCCCTCTCTAAAGCACTTCAAGGTGGGTTGTAGGTGGAGCACACCAAGCACTTTAACTGCGCTGAGATCTTAGCCTGCTTTGAACTCTAATCTTTTTTTTTTTTTTTTTTTTTTTTGAGATGGAGTCTCGCTCTGTTGCCCAAGCTGGAGTGCAGTGGTGCAATCTCAGCTCACTGCAAGCTCCGCCTCCCGGGTTCACGCCATTCTCCTGCCTCAGCCTCCCGAGTAGCTGGGACTACAGACGCCCGCCACCACGTCCGGCTAATTTTTTTGCATTTTCAATAGAGACAGGGTTTCATCGTATTGGCCAGGATGGTCTTGATCTCCTGACCTCGTGATCCGCCCACCTCGGCCTCCCAAAGTGCTGGGTTTACAGGCGTGAGCCACCGCACCCGGCCGATCTCTCATTTTGTGCATAGACTGAGGTTACCCTTAGAATACAAGAGATGGATTTGAATGAATCTACAAGTTCAGTGTAAGAATCTAAAATATATTTCCCCTCGTTTGTAAATCGGTCATGTGATCCTGCAGGGAGGTGTTCTGACAGGCTAGAGGTGTCACCCTGTGAGATCTGCCTCAGAGGCTGCTTTGGATGACCTGTTACATGCAGTGAGTGATCCTGTCCCTTCTGCTGCAGAGCGATCTCCATGGAGACAAACATCGAACTCACTCCCTCCAGTTTGTAAAACTGAATGTGAATGGCCATTCCAAATCGGCTGTCTTAATCCACTCAGAGCAGCAGGAAGTATTTAACTGTTCAACATATTAAATGAACAAAAAAATACAGGTGAGTAAGACTGACTCATGGCTGGATAAGAGGCAAAAGTAGATGGCTTTCCATTGGCCTGGTTAGAGACCTTGGATGGGCTAAAGTGTATCCTGTAGTTCACCACACATCTCTTCCCATCCTGGCCAGGCCTTGCCAACCTGGTGCTGTAAGGTATGTGCATTGTGGAGAGAAGCAAGGAAGCTAGGGGTGGAATAAAGGCTCAGAACAAACGCTGGAGCCAGGGAGTTCCAGAAAACAAGGGAGAGGGTTCTCATTAGATTATGAGCAAGTCTAGAGTTAGGGAAGAACATTTATTTATTTTTATATTTCTTAAGCCTAGTGCAGTGCCTGGCACATAGTAGTTGCTCAGCAGATATTTGTTGACAGAATAATAAATAAACTGACGTGGACCTTTACTTTACTAACTTCACCACCCCTTTTTTCTATGCATCAAGATTTCAGGTTAAAGTGCCTGATGGCTGCCACTGGCATTGCCACTTCTGATCTTGTTCTCATTTGCGAACTCCCAGCTTTTTGCCTGGCTTTGGGAGCCTGGTTGGGCCTCCAGCTCTGGCCTTCTATGTCTGCTGCCAGCTCTGAGGTTCTGATGGGATCCGTGTCAGGTAGTGTGTTTCAGAATACTTAAGCTTTCCCTTTAGTTGTAATAAAATCCCAATTTTTTCTGAAAAAATATTGTTTTTTTAAAGAAAATTGTTTGTAAAACATAATTTTTTTCATGTGAATTATGAAACATGATTTTGTAACGATATGAGACTCCACATCTATGGTGGTGGTTTTACCAAAATTTTCGCTCCTGGCCATAAAAGTAAAAAGTTTAGATGTTTTGGAGGCAGCTTGGCAGTAGCTACCAAAATAAAGTATAACTATTTTGATCTGGTAATTCCAGTTCTAGAAATCTAACTTACAGAACTACATAAGTGTGCAAGGGCATAACTGCAAAGAGGCTAATGCCATATTGTTTGCTTGTGATAGTAACAAAAGAGAAGTCTTTGAATCTGAGATTGTAGGTCAGTATCAAAGTTCACGTGCCCATTTCTTCCTTGTTTTCTTATGATCACTGATCATGGATAATATGTGCAGCCAGGAGTAGATTAAAGAGATTTATAAATTTGAGTTGTGCAATTTCCATGCATTTTATTCATGTTAGAAGGCAGATGACTCCTCTCTCAGGGTCAAAGGAAGCCTTGAACAAAATGGCGAGAAACGTGAAGGTTGTTTGGTGTTTTCCCCTTTCAGTGCCTGTGTTCTCCTGTTGTCTTAAAATGGCAGAGATTTTCAAGTAGACCCGGGTATAAATGTCAGCTCCATCATTTACCAACGGTGTAAACTTGGTCACTCAGTTTAGTCTTTCAAAGCCTTAGTTTTCTCCTAGGTAACACAATAATATTCATCAAACTGGGCTTTCGTGAAGATTAAATGAGATATCATATGTGAAAATACCTATTTGCATACTGTAGATGCTCAATAATTGTTTTCTTCCTTCTGATTGTTATTTTAAGAATTCTCTCAAAAATGCGCTGGGTTTTAGTGTTCTCAGAGCATTTTAATCTCCACCAGGTCCCTGTGGTTCAGGGACAACGGCAGTTAGATCAGCACCTCTCTTCCTGACTCGTGCCGCCCCCACCTTGCCCTTGCCCCGTTCCCCTTTCTTCCTCTCTGTCTTCTCTCCTCATTTCCTTCTTTTTCTTGCCTTGTTTTCTTCCTTTCCTATTTCCACTTGGTTTTTTCCTTTTAAAAATTCCATACCTTCTTATTTTCCAGTCCCCCATTTATTTCCTAGACTACTGGGGGAGAAACGTGGTTTAAAAAAAGAGAAAGAAACACGAAGTGCACAAGATAAATAAAACCAACTCTTTTGCCTTCATACTCAAGCCACACCTCGTTTCTCCAAGCCTCTGTGTCTTTGCACATGCTATGCCTTCTTTTCCCCACTTTGGCTAAATTCTACTTATGCTTTGGGTCTGAGTCATTTCCTGGGCCTGGGTTCCAACATGCTAAGACATATGCTCTGCTCACTTTGCCCACAGCACTTCATGCTTCCCAGACCAAAATACCAGCATAACTTAGTTGTAATTGCTCGTTTAATAATCTTTCTTTTCTGCTAGACTATGAACTTTCATGCACAAGGAATGTGTTCCACCTGTTTATTTTTGCATCTCTAGAGCTTGGCTCAGTGCTTGACACTTGATAGGTGCTTGTTGAATGGAGATGTAACTGTAGCTTGTTTTCATCATCAAGACATCTGGGAGAGCCAGCCTAGTTTTTCTCAAGCTGAATTCTACTCTCTGACTTCTGCCACGTTCTTGCACTGAAATTTTGGTCCACAATCTTCAGAAGGCCAAATAAAAGCAGGAAGAGGTATCAAATGCTATCTATGCTTATTTCATTGGAATAAACTTCCAAACCCCCATAGCTTGGGAGATAAGTCTCCAAATTTACTTCTCAACTTTTTCTCCCTCCATGAACCTTATGGTATACTCACACCAAATCTTCCAGCTATCTTTATCTTCTTGTACTTGTTATGCTGTTTTATCAACTTCTGGGGTTGATTCTTTTCATTCTTTGCCTATGGAAAATCTTTTGATCCCTCAAGCTCCAGTTCAAATAATGGTTCTTACCTCTTGGAGTTATTGTGAGAATGAACTGATACAAAATGCATAAGTGCATAACACAGTTGTTGCCATAGAGTAAGTGCTCCATAAAGATTAGCTGTTAGTGTCTTTTCTCAACCAGATTTTAAGCACAAAGAGGGTGGGAACCATGTTTCTATTATTCACATCTGTAACCTAAGCATCCACTTGAAGCCTGATCACATAGTACATGCTCAATAAATGGTTTTTGACCAAGTGAGGGAATAAATAGTCCAAATGACCATATAATAGATCAGACCAGATAGTAAATGTGGTGTGCTACTTCTAGGCTGTGCCAATTACCAGGATGTAGTAGACTTAGTCACATGAAGAACTCCAGGTCTGGGCAAAGACTTCTTGAGCAATACCCGACAAGCAGAAGCAACCAAAGAAAACATGGACAAATGGGATCACATCAAGTTAAGAAGCTTCTGCACAGTAAAGGATACAATCAACAAAGTGAAGAGATGAATCACGGAATAGGAGGTAATATTTGCAAACTAACCGTCTGACAAGGGATTAATAACCAGAATATATAAGGAGCTCAAACAACTCTATAGGAAAAAATCTAATAATCTGATCCAAAAATGAGCAGAAGATTTGAAGACACATTTCTCAAAATAAGACATACAAATAGCAAAGGGACATATGAAAAGGTGCTCAACATCATTAATCATCAGAGAAATGCAAATCGTGACTACAATGCGATACCATCTTACTCCCGTTAAAATAGCTTATATCCAAAAGACAGGCAAAAAACAAATGCTGGCGAGGATGTGGAGAAAAGGGAACCCTCGTACACTGTTGGTGGGAATGTAAATTGGTACAACCACTATGGAGAACAGTTTGGAGGTTTCTCAAAAACCTAAAAATTGAACTGCCATATGATTCAGCAAGCCCACTGCTACGTATATACCCAAAAGAAAGGAAATTAGTCTATCGAAGATGTATCTGCACTCCTATGTTTGTTGCAGCACTGTTGACAACAGCTAAGATTTGGAAGCAACCTGTGTCCATCAACAGATGAACAAATACAGAAAATGTGGTGCATATACAAAATGAACTACCATTTAGCCATAAAAAAGAATAAGATCCAGTCATTTGCAACAATATGGGTGGAACTGGAGATCATTTTGTTAAGTGAAATAAGCCAGGCACAGAAAGACAAATATCACATGTTCTCACTTATTTGTGGGATTTAAAAATCAAATCAATTGAGCTCATGGAGATAGAGCGTAGAAGGATGGTTACTAGAGGCTGGGAAGGGTAGTGGGGAGTTTGGGGGATGGGCCAGGATGGTTAATGGGCACAAAAATGAGAAAGAATAAATAAGACCTACTTTTTAATAGCACAATAAGGTGACTATAGTCAATAATAACTTACTTGTATATTTTGAAATAAAGAATGTAATTTGATTGTTTGTAAACTAAAGGATAAATGCTCGAGAGGATGGAGATCCCATTCTCCCTGATGTGCTTATTTCACATTGCATGCCTGTACCAAAACATCTCATGTACCCCATAAATGTATACACCTACAATGTACCCACAAAATTTAAAAAAAATAAAGAAAACTCCAGTTGTTTAGATACCTAGATGTGGCCTAAAAGATTTTTTGAGAATCATTAATAAATGATTAGTTACATATATGCTTAGATGCCATCAAAGCACAAAAAATATATAGATTTCTTTGGTTAGCTGAAGGTTCTGTTTGAATGTGGAAAACGTTAGGGTGAGAATGATGAAAGGCGATTTAATGTTTAATCTGGTCTGGTTCACCAGAACCTTATAAAGAGCCAACTGTGGAAATCCTGTTTCCTCCCATTCCCCCACCCTAGTGGTACACACAGTTAGAGCCAATGTAAATAGTGAAAATCAAATATTCTGTTTTTGCCTATTGAATTTCTTTTGTGGAAGTTTGAAATGGTTAGCTGAGTATTTTAACTAAACTGAACAGAATGCCAGAAAAGTCTTCTTTGAAATGTGAAATACTTTTAGCCTCACAAAAGTTCATATAAAATATAAGAATACTATGAATGTAAGAATATGACTGTGGAGACTATTCACTCTTGTGTGCAGAATGTCGAAACTTACAGAGTCGTATACAACTCAGTCTGTGGTACTTTGCGAGAAAGTTCTCTATAGCTCCAGGTACAATCACATATGGCCTTCCCACTAGTTCTTTTCCCTTTCTCCCTCCCCCTCGTTCATTTCCCTTGCCCATTCCCCCTTTCCTTGAGTGACAGATAACTGTATAACACCAGACTTCAAAAAAAGAATTAAAGATTAAATTTAGAATGACCACATCCTTAACAATAGCTTTCCTTTCTAGCCACAAGCAAAAACCTTGAACTTAAGATGATTACCATGACTGGCACACTAAACAAATAGAAATTAATAGCAAAGAAGTGACTCTCAGTCCTCTGAGCTCAAGGCGCAGTCTCTCCTGGAGGTGACTGGGCAGTCAGGAGCCCTCAAGGTTTTATCAGATGCTATAGCAAAGTAGTAGAAACAGTAGGTGGGCCCATTAATCCTCTCTGTACTGAGGGTTATGGGGAAAATGTGTTTCAGACTTGCAAGCAGTTTGAGTATGGCTCTGGAAATCTCAAGTTATTCCTGCTCTAGAGAATATAGAGGGTGTTAAATCAATTTGTGTGGAGAGATGACCACTACGGGTCAAAGTGAAGGTACATTTTCATCTTCTTTGAGGTGCCAAAATCCCCCCTGAGGCTCTTGAGATTTAGCTATCCTCTTCCCTGGGGTCTGGATTTTCCAAGGCAATCCAGGGCTCTTTCCTTACAATGTAGCTACCTTCTGTTTTGGGGTCACCACTACTCATCATTTTCACTTTTCTGAGTCACCATCACTGATCAATCACCCTCTCATGCCCAGGAAGAGAATCTCAACACCATGGAAAGGTCCTGGCTTATCCTGCCTATGTTTTTTACTTTGTTCCTTTAGTGGGGGCTCTTGTCTAAGGAACACTGACACTTATGTAGCAGGCAGTCACTGTACCCCAATAATCCCTGAGAAAACAAGTTGACATTAGTAGCAGTAAGTCACATTTCAGTGGCTGATTTTATATTTTCCTTTATAACACAAGACTTCAGACCCTCTGTTCCAAGTCTCTCTCAGTTACTTCTGGTATCACTCAGTTTCTTCTCTGTTACTTCATGGGGCCTTTTATGAGCTCATAACCAGTTCTATTGTGTAAGAGTGGCTCCTTGTTCTCTGCCAATCTTCATGAGACCGTTGTTGATCCTTTTCTAGAACATTCCAAAGTTGCAAACCTGTGAGATGCCAAAATGGCAGCACATTTAGCTTTCACTCCTCTAGAACCACATTGCCTCAAGCAGGAGAAAACGCACCTTCCTCACTATGTTGTCCTTTGTTACTTGGTCATAAAACAACGACAACAACAACAACAAAAAACACGCCATCTGTGCTCCAATGTATCAGAGTCCTCATGACAGCAACCCTTTTGTCTTCTAATTGAAGCCCTGTTTTCCACAGGCTCACAGCTGGCATTTTGGGCTGAGTGGAGGCAGAGTTTGTTCTTCATCTTCCCGCATCTTGCTCTAGGTGTCTCTACCAAAACTCTTCCTTACAGACTTTTGACTCCTGTTTGTGTGTTTATATTTTGGGACATTCCTTTTCTCTTTAAGGAGACTAGAGCTTTTCCTCTCACATTTCATGCACCAGAACCCGGTCACTTGGCTACCTCTAGCTGCAAGGGAGGCTAAGAAAATGTGGTCTTTTATGCTACCTGTATCTAGCCAAAAAATTAGCATTCTATTTTTAAAAAGGAGGAGAATAATGTATTTTGGGGCAAAGAGCCAGCAGTCTCTGCCATAGTTTTTAACTCACATTTTAATGTTTTCTCTTCTCATCCCTCCCCTTTATACATATTGTGGGGAGGACAGAGTTTGCTCATTGGTCTGAATATGGTACACATTTTCCCACCTCTGTGCCCTTTTTCATAATGTTTCCTTGCTTGAAATGACTCTGGACTCCTCTTCTCGCTTGGAGCTCTCATCCTTTAAGGTCCATATTGAAGCTACACAAAGTATGTTGTACAATTAAGATCCCAGATCTAAAATCCTTTGACTATCTTTTTAATTAAAGAGATCATTTGAGCCTATCGAATGAAGCTGAGAGATGCAGCTCAAGTTTTCCTAATTCCTACCTTCCACACTATCAGCAGCACAAAGTTCATCTGCATGAACTATGCACCCTAAATCCAGACAAGTCCTTGTCTTGTATGATGATTACTCTGTATTACTCTGACCCAGGCACTTCTCCACTAATGCACTTTACACCTGTTAGCTAATTTAATCTCAACAACTCCATGAAGGAGGTGCTATTGTTAGTCCTATCTTAATAGCTAATAATTCATAGCTAATAAATTTTATAATAAATTATAAATAATAGCTAATAAATCCTCCTACACAAAGTATGGTGATAACATTTTCTTTCGTTTTTTTTTTTTTTGTCTATACCATTCATGGAAACTTTTATCTTTCTAATTTATACACAACGCCTTTCTTGTAAGCCTGTCAGTGCAAGCGCTGATAGGTTTTTCTGAAGCAAAGAAGCTAGCACAATGCCTTAGTTACAGCTAGTGCTCAATAATTATTTATTTTTGCTGTTGCTGATAATCTAGGCTAAGGTTTGATGAGGAGTTTTAAGGGTTTGTAATAGTTACAGCCTCAGTATAGTTGAATCAGGCCTTGAAACTCTGTTATCTGTATAACTTTTTTCTGCAGAGTAAAAACAATACTGGGAGCGTTAGTTCATCACAGTGGGATAAGGAGGCGGATTACAGAGTTTCGAAAAGTATTTTAACCTCAATCAAAAAATTAAGCCCTCCTACTTTTGAATGACATCAGTATCGGGATAATCACGGGACATTAATTTTATTTTTATAATTTTTTGAATTGGTAATACATTCGTGTTTCAAATATAAAACATATAAAAGCTATTCATTAAAAAGCTATTTTCTTACCACTCCTTCATTCAACTGTCCCTATCCCTCTGATAGGTAACATTATTATTGATTTCTTATCATCATATTATATATGTTATATATATATATGTGTGTGTGTGTGTATATATATATATATATTTGTTTTGTTTTTGTGAGACAGAATCTCACTCTGTCATCCAGGCTGGAGTATAGTGGTATGATCTTGGCTCACTGCAACCTCTGCCTCCTGGGCTCAAGCAATTCTCCTGCCTCAGCCTCCCAAGTAGCTGGGATTACAGGCATGCACCACCACACCCAGCTAATTTTTGTGTTTAGTTGAGACAAGATTTCACCATGTTGGCCAGGCTGGTCTTGAACTCTTGACCTCAAGTGATCTGCCCACCTTGGCCTCCCAAATTGTTGGGATCACAGACATAAGCCACCACGCCCAACCCTAGAGATATTTTTTAAATGCAAATAGAAGTTAATACAAATATATATATGTATATATTTTTTCTGTCTTTTGTCAAGAATAGAGAAATGCTATATATATGCCTTACTTTTAATTAGTGTAATTTAGAAATCTTTTCATATCAATACATTAATAGTTTTTAAATTTTTTTTACAGCTCCATAGTATTCCACTGTGTGAATATTCCATAATTTATTTAATCAGTTCTCTGTTGATGAACACTGAGTTTGTCGTCAAAATTTTTTATTACAATAATGCTGCTAGTAATATCTTTGTATTTTATTCATTTGAGCATTTCTATATCTGTAGCATAAGTTCCTAGATGTAGAATTGCTAAGTTAACGGGATAGGTAATTGAAGTTTTAATAGATACTACTAGGGCCGGGCGCGGTGGCTCAGGCCTGTAATCCCAGCACTTTGGGAGGCCGAGACGGGCGGATCACGAGGTCAGGAGATGGAGACCATCCTGGTTAACACAGTGAAACCCCGTCTCTACTAAAAAAAAAATACAAAAAACTAGCCGGGCGAGGTGGTGGGCGCCTGTAGTCGCAGCTACTCGGGAGGCTGAGGCAGGAGAATGGCGTAAACCCGGGAGGCGGAGCTTGCAGTGAGCTGAGATCGCGCCACTGTACTCCAGCCCGGGCGGCAGAGCCAGACTCCGTCTCAGAAAAAAAAAAAAAAAAAAAAAGATACTACTGGATAGCCCACCGTAAGAATTCTACTAATTAGTATTTTCACCAACAATATATGAAAGTGCTATTTTTATGCAACATAATTTATTATTTAAACTTCTGGAATATTGTCGATCTGATAGGTAGCGGGGGAACAACTTCATCTAGTTTTAATTTGTATGTTCATTATGATAAATGAAGTTTGACATCTATTTTTCTCCACTTATTTAGGAACCATATCAATATTCTGTTCTGTGAATGATCTGTTCATATCTTTGTGAACTTTGTAATCGGATGAATGATATTTCTTTTACTCTTAGGGATTTGTAGATACTGTTTCTTTATGTCGGGCGTTAGCCCTTTGTGTTTCTGGTTGCCAATATTTTTGCCTAATTGTCATTTGTTTTTCACTTGGCTCTTTTTCTTCAGAAAATAGCCTTTTTATTCTTTTTTTTTTTTTTTTTTTTGAGACGGAGTCTCGCTGTGTCGCCCAGGCTGGAGTGCAGTGGCGCGATCTCGGCTCACTGCAAGCTCCGCCTCCCGGGTTCACGCCATTCTCCCGCCTCAGCCTCCGAGTAGCTGGGACTACAGGCGCGCACCACCACGCCCCGCTAGTTTTTTGTATTTTTAGTAGAGACAGGGTTTCATCATGTTAGCCAGGATGGTCTCGATCTCCTGACCTCGTGATCCACCCGCCTCGGCCTCCCAAAGTGCTGGGATTACAGGCTTGAGCCACCGCGCCCGGCCGCCTTTTTATTCTTAAAGAGTGAATCTTTTCTTCCATGGCTTCTGGATTTTGTATTAGTTAGAAGGGCTTTCAACATTCGCGGTTATAAAAGAATTCTCACAATTTTTTCTTTATGTATTTTACATTTAAATATTGAACCTATTTGGAATTTCAGACTCCTCTTTAAACCATTTCAAGCAAGTATGTTGTTTACATAGGGTCGCTAGATTTCGCAAATTAAAATACATATGTTTACTTCAGATAAACAGCAAATAAATTTTTAGTACAAGTATGTCACATGCAATATTGGGAGCTGTGCTTGGGAAATATTTATGCTAAATAATTATTCATTGTTTACTTGAAATTCAAGTTTAACTGGACATCCTGTATTTTATCTGGCAACCCTAGGTTGGGAGCCACTAGTCCATTTGCTTACATACTTCAGTTTGAGTTGAATCTCAATTTAGGCTATATATCAGGGCCCTGCTACTTTTGTTCATTTGCTGTTTAAAAGCTTAATGATATTTTCTACAGTGTCTGCATGCATCTCTTACAGGTTCTGAAGTTTGAGCATACAACTCGTGTTAAATTGAAATAAATTAACTTATTTACAAATGTGTGGATAACTAACTCCCTTCTAACATTTTGTCCAATGTGTGCTACAAGAAAACCATTTCCAGGGGCAGGGAAAACTGTCTGGGGGCAGTGGAGAGCTAGTCCCCTAACTGCTCAGCTCCAGTGAAACAATTGAGTTCCCAAGAATATTTGGTTATCAAAATAATTGTCTCAATTATTGTTTCAAGGGGTTGGAGGCTAGAGTCTCAGATACATATAACAGAACAATTTTTTGCTTATAGGAGTTTAAATAATAATAATACCATTTGAAAATTATAAGTATATTCTGTTTGATTAAATCAGACAAAAACAAATCTAATGTCTCTTTTTTTCCAGCTTTTGAAAACACATATTCAAGAGTCTTATCTCCCTTAGCACTCGTATTATGATTAACAAAGCACAATGTTGAGATAACACTCCTTTCCCCCCCACAGAATTGTAGCACAAATCATAACCATCATGATGAATCAAGACTGTGATGTCATTGAAGCAGCCAGGTTCTGATTATAGTATAGCCAAAGGAAGACAGTGCACTTCCCTCTGTTTAATTTACTTGATTGCGTCTCATTAATCCACTCATTCAGTCATTCAACACATATTTCCTGAGTGCATACTACATGCTAGGCACTATGCTAGTTGTGAGGCTGAATAAAACAGCCATGGACTCTGTCCTCATGGAGCTTTGCAGGTGTGCTAGAGCCAACCCCTACTGGCTGGTTGAAAGCCTATTTTTAAATTTTCAGGAACTTCATGAGCTTCAAAATTGGCAATGGTGAGAGTATTTATACACAGAAAATGGCAACCACAACAAATCAGGGCTTTCTATGCTGTTGTTTTGTTCTTCTGCCCACCTCTCCTTTTATTTAAATGAAGAGCTGGTTGCTGAACACTAATCAGCACAACACTGAGGTTACAGAGATGCTCCTGAACTCAGTCACCCTCCCTGCCTCTTGACCTCCACACCAGGATCCCACCGCACCAATACATTTTGCTTTTTACAAACAATAGCTTCTTGAAATGTTGAAGCAGTCAGACTATTATAAGATATTTTAGTTGACACATGTTATAAGTTGTTGGCCATATAAGCAAGCCCAAAGTAAAACTCCTAAAAGAAAATTTGCAATGTTAAAACATGTATTAGCTATTAATTTATTTAGCTATTAAGATAGGACTAACAATAGCACCTCCTTCATGGAGTATTGAGATTAAATTAGCTAATAGGTGTAAAGTGCGTTAGTAGAGAAGTGCCTGGCCCAGAGTAACACAGAGTAAGCATCATACAAGTCAAGACAAGGACTTGTCTGGGTTTAGGGTGCATAGTTTATGCAGATGAACTTTGTGCTGCTGATAGTGTGGAAGGTAGGAGGCAGGAAAACTTGAGCTGCATCTCTCAGCTTCATTCAATAGGCTAAAATGATCTCTTTAATTAAAAAGATCCTCAAAGGATTTTAGATCTGGGATCTTAACTGCAGGAAGAATGGCAAAACATTACGTCTTTAGAGTCAGGAGAAAGGCTGTACTTGCTTCTTTTTAATCATCTGATGGTATTAAGGCTTTTAATGAAAAACCCTATTTTTTCCCCTCCCTTCTTTGTTCTCTCCTTAGCTTTCCTAAGTGAGTTAAGGCATTCTGAATATGCCACACCCTGGTTCCCTTATTCTGTAAGAAGACCACAGAAGAGAGAAGGAGCCCAGATGGCCCCAGGTGGGCCACTAATCCCAGGATTTTGAAATCTTGAGTCTGGTCTCTGGAAGAATTTCCCGTTCTGTACAAAGATAAAAAGAATACACTGTTCCTTGTTCTGTTAACTTATTTTTATGAAACAGAAGGATTTTTTTCTCCTTACTGAAGATAATTTTTACATGCAGATCCTATATGTATTTTGCTAGATATATGTCCAAGTACTTTTTCTTCTTCTTTTTTTGGGTGGTATTGTAAATGGTATTATTTTTTAATTTCACATTCTAGTTTTCCATCGCTGGTATGTAGGAAAACAATGAGTTTTGTATATTGACCTTATATCCTGCAACCTTGCTAAACCTGGTTAGTAGTTCCAAGAATTTTTTAAAGATTCTTTGGAGTTTTCTACTTTAATAATTATGTCACCTGTGATAAAGACAGTTTACTTGTCCCTTTTTAATGTGTATACCTTCTATTTCTTTTTCTTATCTTACGGCACTGGCTAGGACCTTGAATAGGTTGGTGAAAGAGAGTATCTTTGTCTTGTTACTGATATCAGGGGAAAGCATGCTATCTCTTACTGTTAGGTATGTTTGCTGTAGGTTTCTCATTTATGCTATGCCCTCTGCCACCCCCCTACCTCTTTTTTTTTTTGAAACAGGCTCTTACTCTGTCACCCAGGCTGGAGTACAGTGGCACCATCTTGGCTCACTGCAACCTCTGCCTCCCAGGTTCAGGAAATCCTCCTGCCTCAGCCTCCTGAGTGGCTGGGATTATAGGTGCCCGCCACCACACCTGGCTAATTTTTGTATTTTTAGTAGAGATGGGGTTTCACCACATTAGTCAGGCTGGTCTCGAACTCCCGACCTCAGGTGATCCACCCGCCTTGGCCTCCCAAAGTGCTGGGATTACAGGTGTGAGTCACTGTGCCCGGCACCTCTTTTCAAATTAAGAAAATCCCCTAGAGTTCTCATTCTTTGAGACCCATAGAATAGAAATGGTCTGTTTTAATCTGATCTATCAAGAGATATGATTTATGGTCATTCCTGTCAGGGTCGGGATGGTTTGGAGATGGTAGAGAGAAAGAACATTCCACCCCTGAACCCTATGGTAACTGTTCTCTGAGTCAGCTCTCTGCCGTCTGTGGCCTCCACACCTTGTCATGAAACCAGAGATCTCTAGCAGCTGCACTGGTGAAAGAGGCAGCAAGAGGTGGAGTGATTCTCTCGCCTTTAAATCTAAAGGGCTGCCACTTCTTACCTGTGTGAACTTGGATGAATCACAAAATTTCATTTCTAAAATCAGGACCTTGATTACATTGTAGGGACATGAAGATAGCCTGAAATGATAGTAACTCTAAAGTACTCTACAAATGTATCCTTTGGATGACAACTTATTAGAGGGCAGGATCCATGTCAGTGCATTTTAGTATTCCCTAAATAGTCTGGGGCACAGTAAATGCTTAATATGTATCTAATTATTGTGTTATTACATGTATTTGTCCCTCCAAGATCTCATTGTTTGCCCTTGGGCTGTGTGGGGAGTACTACAGAGCGGGTGTTACGGCAGGGGCTGTGTCAGAGTCTATGATTTCAAGCAAGTCACCAAAGCTCCCTAACCAGTAACTGGACTCTTTGGGTAACTAAGTGAGATGTCCCAGGTAAAGCTCTCTGCAAAATATCCGCCCTCTGTGAATGCTGAATTGATGCCAGCTGTTATTTTTACTTAGGTAAGATCTTTATTAGGGAACTAGGGAGGGAAAGCTGTGGGGTTTGGGGTTTATTTGTTTGTGATTATTTATTAGTATCTTCTTGAGGAAACTTTCTTCTTTGCTCATGGTTGACAACAGAGGGCAAAAATGAAGGCAAAATGTGGCCTAATGCTGCCAGTTGGCCGAAATTTTCATTTGTGCAGATTCTCTAGTTTTCTTCTTTTCCTAGTGTCCTCTAGCCCACTAGGTGACACTGTTTACTCATCTATGGTACTCCATTTAGGACTTTCCACAAATCATATTTAAAAGTAGATGTTTTGTTTGGGGTGCTGGGGAGGGGGAAAGCGTGTTGAGAAGGAAAATATAAAGGAACCAGCAGTGGCTAAACTTTGAGGTACAATTAGGGGCCAATTGTCATCTATGGTTATGTGACATTATGGGCTAGTTTCAAACTATCTTTTAAGGAATTTTAAGAGCAACATGCAATTAGTTTCCAATTCTATTCCAAGAAATGAAGGAAAATTGACTTCCCCTTCCCAAGCCGTCACCAAACCAAAGGATAAAATAAACTGTTGTAGCTTTGAATGTAGAGTTGAGTAGATGCTCTTGAATGACTGCTTCCACCTCATTCTTCAATGATAGTTAATGAGGGCACAGACCACTAATAAGCAGTGGAAGCAGCTTCTAGGCTAAGCTTAAATTGGGCCTTCAAATCTAATCAAAATTAGTCACTGCTGAGAAGAAACCAAATGTGGTGTGTCCATTTGGATGTGGAGTTTGGAGAGGCCCTCCTTGTTTTCCAGGTCAGTTATGATTCCGTTTCTGCATTGCTATATTGCTACACGCTCACAGGAAGATGACATGTTTTTGGATCCCATCCAGTTCAAACTTGTGATGATTCTAAAATGACACATGTAACTTCTGGATAGAAAAAAAATAGAAAATGAATTTCTTGCCTTGCATTTCCAGGTTGTGAGCCACAGGAAGCGTGTCAACCATGTCAAACCAGAAGATCAAGAAATCAAAGATTCCATTCGCTTGCCTTAGAGTTTGAGGTCTGTTTTCTATTTATTCTTACCTCTTCATTGTCTATTATGACTTTAAAATTAACTTATTTATGCTGCTTCTGTTTATAAACTTAGATTGAGTTTTTTTTTTTTTTTTTTTGGTCCTTAGAAGTAACACAACTAAAATTCTCTAACAAATATTTCCCAGTTCAGAATTTTCCTAAAGCTTTCCTGGCCTCTCTGGCTAATGAGCTCCAATTTTCTTTGCTTTTCTGTGTGTCTACCAGCACGCACCACCTTGAGTTGGTGTGTGATAAACAGTTTAATATAGTCACAGTTTTGGCAGCTAACTTTTGGATGACTGTCACAAGGCCCCCCTAAAATTGGAATTAAACAGATTTAAAATGAACAGGCAAACTCCTGTGCTTGAGAAAAAAGGATATTTTCATATGTTGTGAGCAGTAGTTCCCCCAATGTCTTCTGTGTATTTATGTCCTGCTTTATTTAAGTAACAGCAATAACTTTAATCACTGTTAGCAGGAGCACTGTTAAATACTAAGCACCTCTCTCTGAAATGGGACTTCTTCCAGAAAAACTCTTTATGTGAAACCAACACTGTGTAATCAACAGTTGCATGAAGAAGTCTGGGGAGCAGACCAAGTAACAACAGCCTCTGTTCTCTACGCGTAGCAGAACGGTAGAGGCTGGAACATGCATTTTGTTGCTTGATTTGGTGTGTAGAGCACCCGGGACATCTGGGATTTGCTCCCTCGAATCTCTACCTTGCAAGGTCCTCTGATGAAGAAAGGAGAGAGCAGAAAAAAAAAAAAAAATGGAAGAGAAGGACAGAGAAACATTCAGGTCTGGCTTCAGTACATTTGAATTCTAGCTGTCTGGGGCATTCTCCCAAATATCGAATGCTAATTATACTGAGTGTGTCCAATTGTGTCGTATTTTCGTAAATCAAACAAATGTTCCCAGGAGATAGGCGGGAGGCCACCAAACCCTATTCATTTATGATGCAACCTGAATTTAAAGCCAGCACCCTAGAGAGGATAGGTTACTGTGAGTTTATTTAATCTTCTGACATGTGCCTTGCACCTTCAATGTTACCCTGACATAAGGACTGCAGACTTTCACACAATGCTTTTATTTAAACAGTTAATATGCTACTAAGGATGGCCGTAACACTTTTTAGAGACATTGAGGATAAACAAATTGTTTTGAGGGACATAGGTTGTAGGGCTTTTCTCCGGGAAAGGAGAAATAGATCCTATTGCCACATCAGTCTTCCTAAAACACTTCTGAGAGCGTTTTCCCCTTGCTCTTCAAATCCTTCATGCTTTGCCCTTGTTTACTAAATGATGCCTAAACTCCACAGAGGCAAAGCGTTCCCAACCTGGTGCTCAGTGTCGCCTGTGTCTCACATGCTGACCAGATGGGACTCTGCCACGTTTCATGGATGGATGTCATGGATCTGACTCTCCCGGTCTTTGCTGGTGCCTGTCATTCCTAATTCCTCGGAGGCCCTCAGGGACTCTCCTCCCTAAAACCTATCTCTTAATCATTGAAATCCTGCTTGCCATTAAAGGACCAGTATAAATACCACCTTCTTCAAGACGTTCACCCTATTTCTTCTCTGTCTGCAGCTAGAAATAATTTTTCATTTTTCTTTACTTCGTCTTTTTTAATGGCACATGAATACTGCTTTGGTTGATAGGTATATCTGTATGTGGCATCTTTTCTACAAGACAACAAGCTCCCAGGAGATGGGGATTAGATAATCTGCATCTCCCTCAGATTTGCACAGCATCATGTACAGAATACGTGGTCATATTTTTTGAGTAAATGAATGACATAAAACACACACTCTCTTGCTGGACTGATTTCAATGGTTGTGTCTAAGGGTCAATGATATAAAATAACAGAATCAAAAAATAAAGGAATTAGGAGTATATTTCTTTGTATAGGTTTTGCTTAAATGATCCTTTCAAGCATTTCCATTCTTTCAGATGTGCTTGACACACAGTGGGTGCTCAGTTGACCAGCTCACAGCTGGCTGAATGTAATATTAAACAAATTAGTTTCCGCAAGGAGGTAGAGAGTTTTTAATCAGACATCTTTGAATTTATAACTGGAGTTGAACTTGAGCTTATGAACAATTTTTCCAGGTTTACACAGAAACAAGAAAGCTTAAAAAACAGAATGAAATGAATCATTTCCATTTTTGATACACATGCACATTTTTGATGCACAAAGATAAGAAACATGTTTAAATGTCATATGAACTAGCATTTTTAAAGATCACTTATTGTATGCCAGGCACTCTGCTCATCAGTTTATATGCATTCTTTCATTTGACTTCTCAATAATTATTTATAATAAATAACAAAACTGAGTCTTAGAAAAGTTAAGTAGGTTGCTGAGAGACACATAGCTAGTAAGTGGCAGAACTAGAATTCAAATGCAGGTTGACTAACTCCAGCGTGTATGTCCTACCGCCTGTTTGTGCAAAGTTACATCCTTCCAGAAGAGAATGCAGTCTAGTGTCCCTTGTGCAGTATTAGAAGTGGGAATTCTAATTCAGCTCAAACCTTCTCAGTGGCCTGTTTTACGGATGAAGGAATCAAGGCCCAGATAGGTTAAGTGAATTATTAGCATCACAGAGCTCGTGAGATCTGAGATTAGACTGTGGGCATCTGGACTCCCAGTCTAGGAGATTCCTGTGAGAAGATGGTGCGTTATCACACAGGTTTGAATATACATGGATCTAGCCAGTTTCCCTTCAACATAAACCCTATGTGTAGTGAAAGACAGAGGTGGCTTAGTGAACCCTAGGATGGTGGTAGTACTGTCTGCTTTATAAAGGGGTCTGATTGCTTCTCTTTTCACTCATTGGCTAATCCAGTGACACTCATTTCAATGTGGCAACTATGTGATTTATTTATACTGATCTTTCCAGATCACTGACCAAGTCAACCAAGGGTGCCAAAGTTGACCATTCATGCACCGAAGACTGAGACATTCCCTATTTTTTGACTGACTTTGCTTTCTTATATGGCAAGCAGGGATTCAAGAGCTGGCCTGGGTGTCTGCTGAGTGTGAAGTGCCATTTGGAGGCCTTGCCTCTACTGGAGGACCACAAGTGTCTAAGATGTCCGCAATGAAAAGTCTCTTAGGGCTAAAGCATTTTTTTAGCTAAGGATGCTGAGATTGTGGAAACAAAATGAAATAAATGAGCAACAACAACAACAGTGAAGCATTTGGAATCAGAAATCTAAAGGACCAGTCTGCAAAGGGTCAGACCTTAGGGTGAGTGTTGAGTGTTGCTTCTTTCCCAGTTAAGCAGGTGATGGCCCTGCTTGTATTCCATAAGAGAGACTGACTATAAGCACTCAGGTTTCCAGATGTTGAGGCAGGATTTGAAGTCAGAAATGACTCTTAGTTCTGAGTGATCATGGAAAAGCAACTTAGTCTGTTTGGACCTCAGTTTCTTCATCTGTAAAATGCTACAAATCTGGGTTGGGAGGGCAGTGGGGTGCTGCGGAGATTAGATTAAATTGGGCAATGCATCAGAAAGCTCTTGGTAAATTCAGCGGTATGTACCCACCTGTTTTACATTAATGACCAATTGATGAATTTAGGAGGTCTACATAAAAATGAAAATATACATTTTGGGAGAGCAAACAAATTCAGTTGTTTTTGCATTCACATTATCTTTTAAAAACATTAATTTCATGATAAAAATGACTCTGGGTGAATGTGAAGCAGGTAGGGGCATTTCTTTGACTGGGGTAGGTGGGAGGCAGGAGAATGAAGTCAGGAGCCAGAACCTTATTGAAGGGAGGTTGTGAACGGCTAACCCAGGTGAAGGCCATGGGGTGGGAGAAAAGGGAAGAGTAATAAGGGTGTCAATCACTTCACTGTTTGTCTCAGGGCTGTCTTTTTGCAGGTATCTGAGTTACTTCAGGTGGTCTTTCTCAGTCACTGGGCTTTTAAATTGCCAATATCAAAATTACTGTGGTGATGCAGCAACTTATAGATCTTACAGTTATCAGATAATAGAGCCTGGTATCCTCGTAGCAGGAGCATTGAGGAGAAATAAGACTGAAATAAATGTTAATGGACCTCTCTATCTTCCAATTGTGTTTCGCACACCTTCGACTTCTGTTTGGAGAGGTGAAGTTGAGTTATATTTTACATTTTCAATTTCAGAGAGGAGCAAACCAAAAATTTTTTTTTGTTTGTTTGACACAGAGTCTCACTCTGCTGCCCAGGCTGGAGTGCAGTGGTGCAGTCTCGGCTCACTGCAACCTCCACCTCCCAAGTTCAAGCGATTCTCCTACCTCAGCCTCCCAAGTAGCTGGGACTACAGGCGTGTGCCACCATGCCCGGCTAATTTTTGCATTTTTAGTAGAGATGGGGTTTCACTGTGTTAGCTAGGATGGTTTTGATCTCCTGACCTCATGATCCACCCGCCTTGGCCTCCCAAAGTGCTGGGATTACAGGTGTGAGCCTCTGTGCCCAGCCAGAAAATCTAAATTTTTAGGGTGATTTTGTCTTTACATATAGGGTAACTCCCAACAGGAGACAGATGCAAATATCAGGTAATAGAAATCATTATGGTATTTATTCTGTATTTTATACCTTTTTTGACAAAGGATAAATTTGGAGTCTACAAAATCCTACAGCATCCATAAAATGTTTTCTATCCTCTATGCATATTTAAACCATCCTAAACAAAAATGAAGTTCTCCTTTCTCTGAGAGGAGATTCCCAGTGTCCCTTGAAAACCCTCTTCAATATTTTGCCGGTCTTCCCGCTGCATGTTTAGCCCCATTGGTGTTACTTTTTCCTTAATTGAAGATGGAGACTAGCTTATTGTCACACTTCCTGTGGTGACACTTTGTGTCATTGCATCCCTGTCACCATTGTCCCTCAATTAGTGCTTGGTGAACGAACGAATGAATGAAAAAGTACATGAATAAATGAATGATTTTCGCTTCTAATGTACTCCATTGGCATGTCTTCTTTTTAGTCAGAATAATTCTAGTACTTTCAAGTTTTATAAGGAATCTGCCTTCTTTTTGAACACCAAAACCTTTTGGTTGGCTCTTTACTTAATGCTCTCTATGTTTTTCATGTTCCTCTTTGGTTTGAAGTCTAGAATTGGAGACCAGTAAGGCCTATCAGGTAAAAATGTTAAAACTCTTAGTCATTTATAGAATAGAGTAAAAAGCGTCATTTCTTACGACTCTGTGGCTATACCTGACTCAGTCTAGCTTGTAGGCTTTGGGTCTTGAAATGTTTGAGTTGAAAGGGATTGAAGGAATTATTGTTAAGTGGTTTTGTTCTTTTGTTTTTGGTCTTGTCAGTTAGTTTGTTTTGATGTAATGATTAATTAATGTGGCTAAGGCAAAAGTCATTATCTCTTAGAAATACTCAAATATTTACAGATGAAATGTTATGATGTCTAGGGCTTGCTTTAAAAAAACAGCAGGAAAGGAGGGGCAAATTAAAGCAATAGAGATGAGACCAGATATATTGATAATTACTGAAGCTGGATTACTTATACTACTCTCACTACTTTTTAAAATAGGTTCTTTCTTTCTTTCTTTCTCTTTCTTTCTTTCTTTCTTTCTTTCTTTCTTTCTTTCTTTCTTTCTTTCTTTTCTTTCTCTTTCTTTATTTCTTTTTTTTTTTTTTTTTTTTTCAGAGTCAAGAGAACATTTATTTGTGTGCCTTTCTTCTTATGTGCATTTCAAGTCTTTTTCAAAACCAGGCCCCAAGAATCTCCAGATTCAAATATGTCCCTGGGCTTGGTCGGCTCCTGCAGTAGTCTTAGGAGCCTTGTATAAATGCTAGAGTTACTCATTTGGCGACATTAAACCCTAGGAAAGAAGATGCAACAAAGCAAGACTCCTTCCTCCATGGAATGTGCTGATTTCAGATGAGGCGGCAGCCAATGTGGAAAACGCTGGAATTTTTCCTTGGAACTGGACTGTGATGAGAGGTGCTTGCCATGAACATAGCTACTGTCTTTTCTTTGACCTTCCTTTCCAGTTTTTGAAGATAAAGCAAGAAACAATCTTCTCTGAAGATACTTGATAAAAATTCCCCCCCAAAAAACAAAAACACATGCTTCCATTTCATTGATAAAAATGAATGGGTCTAGTTCAGCAGTGGGAAGAGCTGATTGATGCATTTGCCCCAATAGCCAGATATGCCCATCCCCTTGAGGATGCTCACTCTATTTTTGGTAGCATGGCAGGCCACTGAGAGGTGGAAAGGGTGCAAGAACCATGAGATCTCCTGGAAATGCTTCCCTGGGAAGGCAATTTCATGAATGAGGTCTTCCAAGCAAATGACACCAACCTTCCCCAGATGCTCCTCAATCACTGTGTTATCTGTCAGACGGATGGTCTTACTCTTGACCTGGGCTTGTCCACATTTCAAAATGAGTTCCCGGTCACACAATTTGGAAATCCCCAGGTCACACAACGTTCCACTATATACAGCATTTTTAGGTTCTGGGGGGTGGCTTTTACAAAGACACCACTAAAAATTTTCTTTAGGTGAAGTCTTGCAATGGTTCTCTGCACCAGTAAACTCACGCCATCAATCCTTTTGATGCGTACAACAAAGGCCTAGGAATGTTTATCTGGTGATTCCAAGGCGTGAGGTTTCACTTCTAGTCGTCTGAGACTCACCTTGTCACGTTTCTGCTGCCAGGAATCATATAGGAATAATTCCAGTCGCTTAAACCTGGCCCTTTTCCTTTCCTCTGCTCCTTCTTTGCCAAAAGTGCCTGCTTTGCCTGGATGGCTTTGGGGGCTTGATAAGCCTTCCTCTTTTTCAGGAGATTTTCTGGAGCCAAAGGGATTTTTCTTTGCTCTTGGTCCCCCATCTTTCTAGTGTTGCAGCTACTCTAGATTTTTTCATAATACAAAGTTAAGAAAACTATATTTAGACAAACTTATTCTAGATGAGAAAAACCAAGACCCAAACATCACAAAGCTAATAAAACGGAGACTGGGACTAGAAGGCAAGTCCTCTGTCTCCCATTGACATTCTCTTTCTGGTAAACCATGTATCAGTTCAGCTTGTTGTGCTCTCCCTGTAGACTTAATTTTTGTCACCATCATCCTGGTAATAATAACTTCAACATGCAAAGGCCATTAACAATTCTAGTCTACTTCCAATCTAACTTTACCATCCCCTGTGATTTTAATAAGCATAAAAATTTCCCTACTCCAGGTAACTATCAAAAGAGAAAACAATGTTGATGTATCTCTTTGTTCTAGCATTCTTTGGAACCAAAATAAAGGATTGTTAGGGAAAAAAACCCAGACAAACATATGTGCAAGGAATTTCAAAAAAGGAATAGTCACTAAACATATTTAAACTTTTAAACAAGAAATTGCACACTGCAACAGAATCTAAATAATATCCCAGAAGTAATTACTAATTTAAGTGTGGAATGAAATGATAAAATGCTTTGATAGAGCTCTGGCCTGCGGAGTCTCTGTGATACATCCAGCATCTTGGCAGCCATCCAAGGCCCAGAGTGGCTTTGAGTTTGGAATGTTTATTTCATCAGGAGCCAGGACCACCTCAGGAAGTCACCTGTGCCCAGATCACTCAGGGTTACGTGGTTTTATTCATGTTCCCCTGGAAAAAGAAACAGTGAGCATTTCTTCCTTCGAAGGAAAGGAATAGGGGTTGGTCTGAAGAAGGGAGGAGAAGGAGAATTATGAGTGTATGGGTGGCTGAGAGTGGGTGTGGGAGGAAATAGTTGGGGAGTTTACTCATTCAGGTAACCCTAAGGTAAATACCGTGAAATGGTTAACAGCAAACTGTCAGAGTAGTGTAGCTGGAATACAAATGTGTTAGTAGGAAGCATTAAGTCAGGTGATTTACTCAGGTGAGGAGAAGTACTGCAGGGTGAGCCCTAACTAGGAAGTTGCCTTCCTGTTCAGAACCGGGGGAGATTATGAGTGAGATGGTTCTAAAACCAGTGAGTGCCATAAGGCAGAATTTCTAAACTAATGTGGAATTCACATGGCACTCACGTCTTTAAATAGGTTTCAAAACGTTTTGGATTAGGTTTAAGACAGCTCCTTTAAGTGATTTGTATTTCATAGACAAGCCACAAGCATTCTGTCCATTTTTCCCCAATCAGAATTAATTCTCCCTGCTCATAAGATGCATGTCATCAGCATAAAATTATTCTCCTCCCCATACTTTTTTGATTGTGGCCCCCAATTCCCAAGGTGATTTAAAACTTATAAAAAGAGGTTCATATTAACGATGGATTTCAATTTTAAACAAGCTTCTCAGTGAGAACCAGTGTGACATGAAAGCATACTTCCAAGTGAATTGTGTATTCATTTAAAGTTTAGGAAAAAAATAAAAACAAACCCTGCTTTACTCCCACCCAGCGTGTAACTCCAGGTCACCACCCCTGGAACATTGTGCCTTTGAGCTTTGGACTGGATTTGCTTCTGAGGTTAAGAGAAGTGTGTGGCAGATGTTGGGAGGCAGTTGGGGGTGGGGGTGGGGAGCAGGGATGAAGGGGCTGCCAGATGTTGAGCGGGAGGGTGGAGTGTGAGGATAAAAGCCTGCCAGATGTCTGCAGTGCAGAATGTTAGGCACCTGCTTTCCATGATCTTCAGAGGATGATTTATATCACATAAGTAGGATCTCATAAAGGTTCCCCCCTCCCCAATAAATACAGAATTCAGGGCTCCAATAATGATCCTCTGCATGGTTTCTTGCCTCACAGTATGTCTTTTTAAAAATTCAAGTTGAGGGTTATGTGAATGAAAATAACACAATCAACCAATATACTCATTTGTAAATAAAAGGGGGGGCTGTACATTTAAATTTGTTGTTCTAAATTATAAAGACAATCACCTTTTATTTTCTATTTATTTTATCTTTCCAATAAGACATGATTTGCTCTTCTCTCTCCCCATGATGGATTTAATAGATTTATTCATCAAGTTTTCTAAATTTAGACACCAAACTGATGTTTTTCTCCCACTGCTTAATTTTATTCTTAGCAGCACTTACATAAAGCCAGGCAGCGAAAGATATGGCAAAACTACTGACTTGCTGTGATCTGGAATGCACTTATAGAATAAAATAATAATAATGAAGATTGATATACCAGAGAGACTTAATACCAAGTGTCCCTACTGAAATCTGTGCTGTGCTTTTGGTTTTTCCCCACAGTGCTTTTGGCCACATGTTTCCTGTGGTTTTTAGGGGTCTTGGTTTTCCTTGTGATGCCTGGACTAGACTCAGTTCTGAGAGCACAGATGAGCCATATAAAAGAAAATATGTGGATCTTATAATTTCCTTGCATTTTAGGAAACTTTAGTGTTTTCTAGGACTAGATTTGATTAAAACAGGTTAAATTTCACTCCTTGATCTTGTCTGAAAGCCTTTGAAATAATTGTATTTGCACTGTTGGTGGGAGTATAAATTATTTCAGTCATTGTGGAAGACAGTGTGGCAATTCCTCAGAGACCTAAAGACAGAAATACCATTTGATCCAGCAATCCCATTAGTGGGTATATACCCAAAAGAATATAAACTGTTCTATTATAAAGATACATGCACGCGTATATTCATTGCAGCACTATTCACAATAGCACAGACATGGAATCAACCTAAATGCCCATCAGTGGTAGACTAGATAAAGAAAATGTGGTACATAAATACCATGGAATACAATGCAGCCATAAAAAAACAAGATCACGTCCTTTGCAGGGATATAGATGGAGCTGGAGGCCATCATCCTTAGCAAACTCACACAGGAACAGAAAACCAAATACTGCATGTTCTCACTTATGAGTGGGAGCCAAATGATGAGAATACGTGAACACATAGAGGGAAGCAACACACACTGGGGCCTACTGGAAGTAAAGGGTGGGAGGAGGAAGAGGATCAGAAAAAATAACTAATGGATACTAGGTTTAATACCTGGGTGATGAAATAATCTTTACAACAAACCCCCATGACACACATTATTACCTAGGTAACAAACCTGCACATGTACCCCTGACCTTAAGTTAAAAAAAGAGAAATAATTGTATTTGGTGACTTGGAGGGTGAACTAAGAGATGGTAAGATTGAGAGAGAAGCTACATTTGTCCCAGTGGCCCCTCAATCTTCGGAAAGCTCAGGCTTGTCATTCTCCCTGCACCACAGTTAGCAGTGTTGATCATTGCTCCTCTAGGCTGCACTGGCATTCAAGCATTCAGTAAATAGTAATTGAGCACCTAGCAGGTACCACTCTGCTAAGTTCTGGGAATACAGTGCGGAAAGAGGTTTCTTTCCTCTTAAAACTCCAGTGCCCTGTGGAAGATAGACATTGAGCAGATAAGTGTTGAAATACTTATTCACAAGGGGTAAGCTCTAAAAGAGAAGTGAATAATGTGTGCTGTAAGAAAGATAACAGGGGGGACTTTGATAGATGTCATCAGATAACCATGGAATAGATTGCTTTATGACTTGGCAAATTGCTTCCTCATTTGGGATCATCAGATAGCCACTTGGTTAGGCCAGTCGGCTTTAAAATGTGATGGAATGCAAGCGTTTTGTCAGGTGGTACTTTCTTGTTTTCCAAGAAAACGAGAAAATCCTTTTCTAGCCTGTACTCTAGATTCTTCCAGGGCCAATTCCAGAGTTGAAACTCGTTTTTACTTATTACTTAGCTTGAATAGGCTCTGGATTTTGTTTTTCTAAATAAAAATTTAATTTTAGAATAGTTTTAGATGTACAGAAAAGTTGCGAAGATAGTACGGAGAGTTCCCATATACACCCCACCCTGTTTCCCCTGACATTTTATGTTAAAATGGTACGTTTGTCACAATTAATGAACTAATATGGATACACTATTATTAAGCAAAGTTCATGCTTTTATTCAGATTTCCTCAGGTTTCACCTACTGTTCCTTTTGCTCCAGAATCCTGTCCAGTTTAGTTTCCTTGACTTTGGCAGTTTCTCAGATTTTTCTTGTTTTTGATGACCTTGATGGTTTTTGAGAAGTACTGGTCAGGAATTTTGTAGGATGTCTCATTAAGGGAACCTCAGAATTTTCTCATGATTAGACTGGGGTTACGAGGTTCTGGGAGGGAAACTACAGAGGTAAAGTGCCATTCTCATGACATCATATCAAGCGTACTTACTATCAACATTGCTTGTCATTATTGATGTTGACCTTAATTGCCTGGCTGAGGTAGTGTTTGTCAGGTTTCTCTGCTATAAAGTTACTCTTCCCCACCCCTTTTCATACTGTGCTTTTGGAAGGAAGTTACCATGTGCAGTCTGTACTTAAGGAGTTATATTTCACCTCCTTTAGGGTGGAGTATCCATGCAAGCTATTTGGCAGTCTTCTGCATGGTAAACTTGTCTATTCTTCCTCATTTATTTCTTTAGTCAATCATTTATTTATATCAGTATTGACTCACGGATATTTATTTTATGCTTTGGGCTATAATCCAACACTATTTAACTTTGTGTCTCAAATTGTTCTACCTTTGGCTGGAAGCTCTTTCAGTTGGCTCTCATGCCCCTTAGACATAACTGTATCTGTGTGTGTTTGTATGTGTGTGTGTCTTCTTCAAAACTTTTTTTTCTCCAGTACTTCCTTACCTTTTGGCCCTACAAGATGGTCCAGGCTGACCTTGTATTTTTCCTGCTATAGTTCTAGCATCAGCCGTTTCTCCTGTTTTTTAGAGAATGGTATTGGGAGCCAGGATCTGTGTAGTTCTGCTGGTTTGTTTTTCACGCTATAAATTGCCTGTGAAATAGTCTGGACAGGAATGTGGGGTGGAGAAGGAAGTCTGAGCTTCAGAGTCAGGCCTGATATCTATTTCCCATATTTCCCACTTACTAACTGCAGAGCCCTGAACAAATAATGTAACCTCTCAGAATCTCACCTTTCTCTTCTATAAAATGGGCAAATTATTTACCTCATGTGATTATTGTGAGAATAAGAAAAAGGATTTATAATGGGCCTGACACAGAGCATCTGTTCAAAAAGTCATTTCTATGGAGCAGGGTAGGTCCATATGGGTGTCCCCCCCCGGAGTTGGCTGAACACCAAGGAAAATAGATGTTTAATTTTTTAAATTACATAAACAAAACCATATTATCCATGAAGGAAATAAAAAAGAGGATGTTTTACTTACAATCCTACTACCCTAACACATGTTCCCTTTTAGTCCCTGTCAGTATGTACTTATTTAGAAAATATTTTCATCACGTTGTATATAATAAGAGAAATAACATTTTACCATAATGTATATGGTAATAATAAAATAGCCCCCCTTATTAGATGCTTATCCTGTATTCAACTTTTACGTGGATTGTTACAATTTCCATTTTATGGCTGAGAAAACTGAGGTACAAATAGGTTGACTACGTTTCCAGAAGATACACAGCCAAGGACAGGGGAAGACAGGATTTGAACTGAGATCTGTCTGATGCCAGAGTTGGAATCTTTAATCATTGTTACATTTTCTCCTTTATGTAGACACCCCCACCCTCCAGTCATATGTTCATACACAGGCATACATATTAATTTCTTTCTTTTTTCTTGTCTTTTTTTTTGAGACAGAGTCTTGCTCTGTCACCCAGGCTGGAGTGCAGTGGCCCTATCTTGGCTCACTGCAACCTCTGCCTCCCAGGTTCAAGCAATTCTCCTGCCTCAGCCGCCCGAGTAGCTGGGATTACAGGTGCCCGCCACTGTGCCTGGCTAATTTTTGCATTTTTAGTGGAGACAGGGTTTCATCATCTTGGCCAGGCTGGTCTCGAACTCCTGACCTTGTGATCTGCCCGCCTCAGCCTCCCAAAGTGCTGGGATTACAGGCATGAGCCACTGTGCCCGGCCCATATTAATTTCTTTATGTCACATATGCTGTCTACCATGCTAGAGGCATTAGATGATGTTGGTTTTAAAAAGATGAGTTGCTTACATCCCCCACCTTTTTTTAAAAGGTGTTTAGGATTTTATAGGGGATATTACACATAAAGAGGGTTGCAGTGCAGTTCTTCCAGAGCTATACAGATTTTGGAGTTTTGAAAAAAGAATGCTTATATTTGCCCAGTGACACCAGAGAGAGTTTGATGGAAGAGGTGACATTTGAACTGAGACTTGAAGGATTGGCCAGATTTAAATGGGTAGGTTTGTGGATAGTAGGGGCATTTCAGTCAAATGAAATAGTAAGCATAAAATTGGATAGGCTTATGATAGACTAGATCACTAAACAGCAGATATTCATCTTATTTTCCAAACTGTTCAGGCAGGAGCATGCTCCCTTACCTCCAGTGACTTTGGGCTTAGCCCTGTAACTGTCTTGGACCAATGAAATGTGGGTGGAAGTAGCCGCATGGTGTTTGTGAGTACAGACTTCAAAAGACGCATGGTAAGTTCTGCCAGCCCTCTTGAAGCTTCTTCCGTCTGTCTCGAGAACAGCTCATCTCAGGTGACTGTTGCCCCTTCCGCCTGAGGTCTGGGATGAAGGCACGTGGAAACAAACCTGAAAGTGCTCTGGCTTAAGTCCAGCCTTGCCCGGATCAGCGCAGCTGAAATCAGTCAAATGACAGCAGCTATACAAACCTGTGATTGAAAATAAATATTAGTTTTTATGAATTCCTGGGATTTTGCGGGTTGCCTGTTACACAGAATAATCTCAGCAGAAATCTGATTAATATTAGGCCAAAAAGGATAGGCCAAGTTAGAAGAGAAACTAGTTGTCTAGATTGGCTGAAGAATATACATGCAAGCCTGCACCAGTGTGCAGAGAAGAATTTTAACACATGAAAATAATGAATAAGATGACTCAGACTTTGTTGGATTTTGGCAGCCAAAATGGCCAAGATTATTTTACAAGCATCTTATATACGATTTATTTTAAAATACACAAAATTAAGGACTTGAAATAAAAGCACAGAATGTCTCAGGTATTTTTCCTTTTCTTCCTCACCATTTTACTCTATTTATTTATTTATTTATTTTTGAGATAGCATCTCACTCTTGTTGCCCAGGCTGGAGTATAGTGGCATGATCTCGGCTCGCTGCAACCTCCGCCTCCCGGGTTCAAGCAATTCTCCTGCCTCAGCCTGCCGAGTAACTGAGATTACATGTGCCTGCCACCACGCCCAGCTAATGTTTGTATTTTTAGTAGTGATGGGATTCCACCATGTTGGTCAAGCTGGTCTTGAACTCCCGACCTCAGGTGATCCACCCTTCTCGGCCTCCCAAAGTATTTTACTCTTTACTGGGGCCCAGCACATACTAAATCTACAATAAACATTAGGGACACGGTTCTTCCCTCAAACAACCTTACAGTCAGTTGAATAAGCAAGATAGATGTGTACACAGGAAATACAAGGGGAGTGCTTGAACACAAGAAAGCAGCAAGATTTATTTTTTTTTATTTTTTTTTGAGACGGAGTCTCGCGCTGTGTCACCCAGGCTGGAGTGCAGTGGCCGATCTCGGCTCACTGCAAGCTCCGCCTCCCAGGTTCAGGCCATTCTCCTGCCTCAGCCTCCGAGTAGCTGGGACTACAGGCGCCCGCCACCACGCCCGGCTAGTTTTTTGTATTTTTAGTAGAGACGGGGTTTCACCATGTTAGCCAGGATGGTCTCGATCTCCTGACCTCGTGATCCGCCCGCCTCGGCCTCCCAAAGTGCTGGGATTACAGGCTTGAGCCACCGCGCCCGGCCGTAAGCAGCAAGATTTAAAGTAAGGAAAGAATCTGATGCTTTTTTAGCTTCATGACATAAAGGAGATATGCTAGCAAGAGGTTAACCTGGCAGTATGACGGGTATGGTTAATTTATAAATACTGTATCCTGATGAAAGGTAATTACTAAGGGTTCTCTATGTTCTTTAGTTGGCTACCTTCAGAGTCCAGCAACATAAATGCATATTGCTGGTGATTGACAAGCACCTGGATGCTTAGCTCAAGGTAGAGCCCTGGTGGGAGGAAATAAAGTATTTTTAAAGCCAAAGAGGTGTGGAAGAAAAAAGATTGAGTGGGCGGCTCTGTAAGAAAGGAGGGGGGACCTTCTTAGGAAGGTCCTAGAGTATAAAACTGAAACTTTATGCCAGTTGAAGTGGTTGGAGATGGGTGGAATGGAATAGAAATTCCTTTCTTTAGTCTGTATCCCTTGTGGACTCAGGTTGGATGATGTCTCCAACTTAACAGTAAAAGAATGTGTTTTTGGTCGGGCCTGGTGGCTCACGCCTGTAATCCCATCACTTTGTGAGGCTGAGGTGGGCGGATCACGAGGTCAGGAGTTCAAGACCAGCCTGGCCAACATAGTGAAAGAGCATCTCTACTAAAAATACAAAAATTAGCCGGGCATGGTGGTGCATGCCTGTAGTCCCAGCTACTCGGGAGCCCGAGGCAGGAGAATCGCTGGAACCCAGGAGGTGGAGGTTGCAGTGAGCCAAGATTGTGTCACTGCACTCCGGCCTGGGTGATATTATTTTCTACTCTCCTTCTCTCTCTTTAAAAAATTTTGGGCAACAGAGTGAGACTTCTTCTCAGGAAGAAAAAAAAAAAAAAAAAAAAAAAGAATATGTTTTCTCCTGGCTTTGTTTTGTGTGCTTTACTGTAAGTCCATTTGTTATGGACGATGTCACCGCAATCTCTTACTTCCAAGTCATCTGTATACCATTGTGCTAAAAGAGTTTCTGTCTCTTCTTTGCCTTAGTCCCCAGTGCCCTTGTATTCTGTGTCTCCTTTCTGACACATACTTGTAACATTGCATTTTGGGTAATGAATTCTGCACCATGGAGTAAAATAACGATGATTTCCCTTTGACTTAAAGACGAGAAAACATTTGGGACCACAGTGCATGCCTCTGAGATGCTTCTAGCATTCCCTTCAGTCTCCAATGAATCAACCCATACTCTCTCCAGGGTGGGCAGCGAAACATAGGGTCATCCATTTGAGTTTTGACTGAGCATTGCCCTGACCTCCCCTGCTGGCGTGACTACAGGGATCCTGACTGCAGCTGTAAACGAGCTCCACAGGAAGCCTTGCCACTTAAGGAACTACAAGACATATTCCACAAACATGTGTTGAACACTTGCTATTTGACAGGCACTGTGGCAGGCATAGCAAAGGACCTCAAAATGAATAATATATGATTCTTTCCTTCATGGGGGTTTATAATCTAGTGGAGAACGTAGATACGCACAACACAAGGATGCGGGAGGCTGAGTGGAGAGATAATTTGTGCGTGGTCCAATTACAGACCACCTAGCCTCTAGGTTCCGCACTGGAACATACTGCAACCGAAATCCTGTCCTGGCTGATGGAAAGTCAGAAGCAGGCCCAATGGTTTAATTTAAAACATTATCCAAGTTCTGGTCAAAGCTAAAACACCCTATTCTGCTCTAGGGAGAGAACAGACTCGACTGGATAAAAAAGCCTTGTTTTAAGGCCACATTTTAGCATCTTCTTCTCCCAGCCTCTTATTTTTGTTTTACCTCCAAGAGACACTGTCTAGCAAGCTCCTAGGACATTCTTTGCCGGTGGGATACAGGTAGTATAATTCTAGTGGGTGTCAGATCAGAACCAAGTGGGTTTGTATTTTTAGTAACAAAACTACTGCACTGGCCATGAGCTGGTTTCTCTTCGAATAGAAATGAAGGGAGCTAGCTCTTCTTTCTTCTATTAGGAAGTTATACTCCTCTCAGCTTCAGTAAGCTCCCATGAAGATCGTTCTGAAGATCTAGTGGCCAAATATCACTTGCTAATAGTTCATTCATTTTTTTTCTTAAGGAGAAGAGTCTTGGAAGTCAGCCTGGGAACTAGGCTCATAGGCTGGCAAAACAGACAGGAAGCTAGGCAGCAGCTGTTTTTAATGTGCTTGGAGACTACATATGTAATATGTACAGAACACATTGCATTCAGTAAGATCATAAAATATGCATGTGAGCGTGGTAAGAACATGACAGTAGAAATGGTGCTGCCAACACAATGGAGATACTGTTATGACGACTACACCGTGTAGCTTAATGTCTCAGAGTATGGCAGCCTGGCTATCTTCTTCTGAGTTGAAATTTGGTATAATGCTACAATCCTCTGCTTTTTCCATGTGACTAATACACAACACTATACTTGTAACTGATAGAATTGTCTGTGATAGCTTCTAACCTCTGGGGAGAAGTCAGATCTCCTCCTGGAGCTATGGAATAGTTTAAGGACTAAGTGGAGTCCTCAGACACAGGCAATTAGCTATGCTACCAAGGGGTAAAGCTTTGAGAGGGAGAGCAAATGGTATCATGACTAAAACCAGGTGAGGTAAGCAATCTGTCATATTCTTACGTTTGAGAGAGCTCCTCCTATACTGACCTTCTGCTCAGGGGAAAGAGGAGCCCCTGAAGATCATAGGTGGCCCAATATATTTGAGTGCACCTAAAAAAGTTGCTCCCTCTGTTTTTGTTTGTTTGTTTGGTTTTTGAGAGGGAGTCTTGCTTTGTTACCCAGGCTGGAGTGCAGTGGTGCGATCTGGCTCCCTACAACCTCTGCCTCCCAGGTTCAAGCGGTTCTCCTGCCTTGGCCTCCCAAGTAGCTGGGATTACAGGTGCACGCCACCACACCAGGCTAATTTTTGTATTTTTAGTAGAGATGGGATTTCACCATGTTGATCAGGCTTGGTCTTGAACTTCTGACCACAAGTAATCCACTCACCTAGGCCTCCCAAAATGCTGGGATTACAGGTGTGAACCCCTGTGACCAGCCACTCCCTCTTTTTTAAAGATAAGCTTTTTTTGAAATTTTGAAATAGTTTTATACTTACAGAAAAATTACAGATAGTATAGAACATTTTCTTTTACCCCTCAACCAGTTTCAGCTTTCCCTATATTATCATCTTATATTATCTTGGTAATTTATCAAAAGTAAGAGATCAATTTTTTGATACATTACTATTAACTCTAGACTTCCTTTGAATTTCACCCATTTTTCTAATAATGTATTTTATTTTTCTGCTACAGGATCCAATCAGGATGCTGTATTTTATTTATTTGTCATTTTTTCCTTAGTCCTCTCTGGTCTGTGGCAGTTTCTCAGTCTTTCCCTGTTTTTCATGACCTTGACAGTTTTAAGGAGTATTGGCCAGATATTTTTAGAATTTAAAAAAAAGTCTCTCTTTTAACGTGAGGCCTGATCACCCCTCGCTTGGGAGAAGCTATTTTCTGTCTTAAAAGGCCAAAAAGGAATCCTGGTAGATCCTGGGGGAGAGAAGGCCTGGAGAAGGAGAATGGAGCTTCTCCCATACTGACCGTCTGCTCAGGGGGAAGAGGAGCACCTGAAATAATAGGTGGCCCAATATATTTGAGGGCAACTCCTTGAGTTAGTGGTCTCACCCTGCTACACGTCAGAATCACTTGGGGAGCTTTTCCAAAAATACTGATACCTAGAACCCACCAAGACCAATTAAATCAAAATTTCTGGGGATGTGGTCCAGGCATGGATATGTTAAAATAGCACACCAGGTGATTCTAATGGGCAGCCTGGATGGAGAACTTCAGACTTAACTAGTAATAAAGAACATACTTGCCTATGTGTCCTAGATATAGCCATGGAGAAGGAGTAGGCTCCAGGTACACAAATTAGTTAAAGATTTGGGATCCTGAAAAAGTCTCTTTATTATAGATTTAACTGATGGTATTATTCTAGTTACTTACTTTTCTTAACTTGAGAATTGAGTGCTAGGCAGTGAATTTGTTTTCTTAATCATCATCTGATTTGGGATTAAAACGAGTGAGTTGCCCTTGATCACTGAATATCCTAATTTCAGTGTCTAGTCACCAGAGCTGGCCCATCAGAGGTATTAATATAATCTATTGCTGAGACAAAAACACTACCCTGAGAGTTGGGAGACAGAATTTCAGTCTTAAGGTTTTAAATGCTATTTGGCCACTGGCTGACTGACCAAGTCACTCATATTCTTTGGAACTCAGGGAACTCACCAGAAAGGGTTTGAATTAAGTCATGACAGATCTCCTCCAGCTCTGAGATTCTGTGATTCAAGGAGTCAGAAGACTGTCTTTTCTTTTTTTTTTTTTGAGATGGAGTTTCACTCTTGTTGCTCAGGCTGGAGTGCAGTGGTGCGATCTTGGCTCACTGCAACCTCTGCCTCCCGGGTTCAAGTGATTCTCCTGCCTCAGCCTCCCAAGTAGCTGGGATTTCAGGTGACTGCCACCACACCCAGCTAATTTTTGTATTTTTTAGTAGAGACAAGGTTTCGCCATGTTGGCCAGGCTGGTCTCGAACTCCTGACCTCAGGTGATCCACCTGCCTTGGCCTCCCAAAGTGCTGGGATTACAGGCATGAGCCACCGCGCTGGGCCCAAAACTACCTTTAAAATCCCAGTTTGTTACTTACTAAATGACCTCAAGGGAGCCACTTGATCCTGCCAACCCCATTTGTCTATCTGCTGAGTAGGGATAGGAATACTTGTGGACACTGAGATCTTCCTTTCTGAAGTGCTGTGCAATTCTACCTGTAATGTTCTCTGAAAAGATGGGTGATTCTTTCCTCTCTTGGTTGGGGAATCCTTGTATCACAGCTTTATATCTTTCGTAAGACTCTTTATCATAGATTTAACTGACAATATTATTCTATTTACTTAAAAAAAAAACTGGCTCGAAAAATGAGTGCTAAGCAGTGAATTTGTTTTCTTAATCATTGTCTGATTTGGGGATAAAAAAAGTGAGTTATGAAACCCTTGCTCACTGAAGATCCTAATTCCAGCGGTCTAGTGACCAGAGCCGACACTTTGGAGGTATAACCTGTTGCTCAGATGAAAACACTGCACAGAGTTTCACAAGTCTCAGTGCAGTGCAAATGCCTCATACGTACTCAATAAATATTTGTGGGTTGAGTAAATGGCATAATTTGAAGATAAAACTTTAGTCAACATGGCAGTGGATTGCAATAATGGCTTCTCATTAGGTTCACCTAAGTAGGTCTAAAAGTAATGACTCTCCCACAGCCATCAAATTAGAATGTCTGGAAATGGAATCCAGGTTTTGGGTTTTTTAAGTGTCCCCAGGTAATCCCAATGTACAGCCGAAGTTGAGAACCACTGCTTTAGAAGGCCAGTTTTTTTGCTCAGCAAGTTAAAGAAATGGAATGTGGCTCAGATATAAAGACTGCCCAATCCTTATAGGATTTGCATATTTTTACTTCTCTCTTCATCCTCCATACATTTAGCACAGGTCAGGCACATGGCAGGAACTCAATGAGTTATTTGTTGAATTGGATGGAATTAAAAATAAAAATCCCCACATTGCTGTTTCCTCCCACAGCGATTTTACTCACTATGTGAAAATATGTGAAAAGCAGGTAAAGTCAAGAGTTGTAACCCACATTTCACATGCAGTCATATTCTCATTACAACATAGGGTACAATTTTTTAGGATTTGCATAATGTAATGAGTCTCATTGAAAAAGAGTTCCTTCTTCATTTCAACCCTGCTCTGTGTCTTCTTGCCTTTTCAGCCTCCCAGCCCAGCAGCTGCTTGGAGCTTGGGATTTGGTGGTGCTTCGTCGTGGAGAGGGTGGCATTTTCAGTAGCTGGGGTTGTTGCAATAAGTCCAGTGCGTTTCACTGCTTCCGGGTGTTTCCTCCACTGACCAAAAGACACCTGGTTTGATCTTCACATTCCCTCCGGTTCTCCATGCTTTATTCATCCTCATATTAGAAGCACATTTTTAAAAAGATTCTGAGATTCTAGTCTTATTATTAATACAGGTGCTTACTTAGTTCCAGATAAATACAGAACCCCCCACCCCCCCGCTTTTGAATGTGTTGTAGCTTTATATGAAGCTAATGGAGCAAGGCAATGCTCAAACGTCAAATTAAACTGCACAGCTCTGTAATCACTCAGACTGACATGGCATAAAAGGATAATTAGTAGTTCATTACATGGAACATTGTTTGTTCAGCTAAATTGATTTCTCAGCTGCCCATGTTTTCTGTTTACTTAGTAAGCGCTCCATTGCACATTTTTATTTGAGAGCTAGGAAATCCCTTCCCCTGATTTTTTTTTTTTGATCAGTGCAGTTTTAAAATATAATTTGCTCGAGCTGGGTGAACCTCCGAATGACATACAGGTGTATGGTATCAATCATGAGTGTGGATTGATGCCTGGAACATAAAACCAACTGTGGCTAGAGACCTAGGAGACTCTACCAAAAGGCTAGAACATACCCAGTGGCTTTGTACCTGGAAATGCTTTTGTGGCTGTTTGCTTTTCAACTTAAGAGTGAATTCCCCTCTCAGAAAGGGAGGGGGCGAGAAAGAAATTGGAATAGACACCAAATCCCTTGCTGTTCAAAGTGGACATTTTCCAACAAAGTTTTTCTTAAACCCTTCATGTTGCCTGTTAATGCCAACATAAAGAAAACAGTGGCTGTTTTAGGATTTCCTACCACTCTGCTCACTATCAGCAGGATTTAGAAAAAAGGCTAAATGCTGACTTCAAAACTTTCTGCACTTGCTACCTTTTAACGATAATGTGAATTTTCTAGGTTGGGGAAGCACAGCTATCCATGGCACCTTCCCCACTGGCTGTTTCCATGTCCTTTGTACTTCTGCTCTCAGAGGTATAAGGCATCCGCATAGATTTTGCTGGACAAATACAGTTGTTCAGATGCCTCCTAACACGTAGCTCACCTCGACTTTGCCATTGCTTTACTTAGCTATGCTTGGCCAATAGGTTAATGCATTGCACTAAATGACACCTTGGAGTTTTGATAGTCACAGAAGAGAGAACCCAGTTCTGTATCTAGTCCAAACCTCGGGCACAAGATGAAATAGAAATCTGGGTAGCATCTCAGGCTGAGAGTTCAGCTACAAAGAAGTTTGTTTCCTAAAAGATTCTCAATGTTAATTTGATTTTGCTAGTCCTTGGAGGAACTTAGAAATCCGCCTTTTAAAGTTAAACGTTGTTGGCTGGATGCAGTGGCGCACACCTGTAATCCCAGCACTTTGGGAGGGAGAGGCAGGTAGATCACGAGGTCAGAAGTTTGAGACAAGCCTGGCCAACATGGTGAAACGCCGTCTCTACTAAAAAACACAAAAATTAGCCTGGCATTGTGGTGGACGCCTGTAATCCCAGCTACTCAGGAAGCTGAGGCCCGAGAATTGCTTGAACCTGGGAGGCGGAGGTTGCAGTGAACTGAGATCGCGCCACTGCACTCCAGTCTGGGTGACAGGGCAAGACTCTGTCTCGGGGTTGGGGGGAAATGAAACGTTGTCATTCTGTATTTGTAGAGGAAGACTATTAAAGGGATACTGTAGGTCAATGTGAGGAGAGGGGAGGCCTTTTAAGACTGGGTAAAGAAAAGCTCAGTGGTTCACCCTAGTTAGTCTTTCCAAATACACGTGTGCAGCTGGGGTGCACACTAGTGGAACTAAAGACGATTAAATTCCACTACAACCAAGTTCTGGATTTCTTTCCTTGGCCCATGAGAACATTAGCAGCCTCATGTAACACACACACAGCATATTGAGCAGGGGTCTCTCTGTTACCAATATTAATGGGAAGAAATAGAGCCTTCATGAATGAAATCTGTAAGTAATCCTCAAGGCTCACCAATGCCTTTTGATTTAATCTTCTTCCCTAGCAACATTGTTAGAAGCTGCATGTAAAGTTGAAGGTATGCTTGGAAGAAGATAATCTTAACCTTTGAAGAGAGCAGGAACATATTTATGTATTCTTAGCACACAATGACTCAGTAGGAACTCTGAAATAGAATTTCAAAGTTTTTTTTTTCTATAAAGAAAGTAATTTCAGGGTCAAAATCTTAGGCAGGCTATTCTCTTATAGGCTTTAAATACGGAATCTGTGATTATCTTGTATATAGGGGGGCTTTGTTCTGACTAAAACAGTAACAATAATTAATGAATGTGACTCTCATAAACTGAAGCCCTACAACGTGCCTGGTACTGTGCTACGTGCTGTATGTTTGCCATTGTGGTCTCTTCCTTCCCAACTCTAATTGCAGACTTTCTTTCCCTTCTTGGGCTTATTACAGAACTTCAGGTTAAGGCAACTGGGTAACCGTCCTTTCTTCCTGAGCACTACCTGGCACCTGATGTTTGCAAGTAGGCTTGCCTACCTGTTCTGCTCTCTTAACATCCTGCCAATCTCCTGGTTTCTCTTGGCCAGGGCTTAGACGTTCTAGTTCCTTTGTGTCATCTCCTATCTCATTTCTCCTGTTGCCATTTCCCCTGAATTTTGGCAATCAGATTAGCTATTGCTGGCCCTCCCACCCCCAATCCGTACCACTAACGTAGGCTCAAACATAGCCCAATTCCAAAGCTGATGTCCACAAGGTAGGATGTGTGTAAGCAGTCTTCCCTAAATTGCACATGCATAATTTTATTAAAGTTTTGCTGTCTCAACTAAACTACTGGACAGCACATTACAATTGCTGGGTTTCCATTTTCACAAACTCTCCTTGGCTGCCAAAGAGACCCATGGACTGCTTCTGTCAGAGCAAGCCTGGGCTCCATATATCTGTCACCTCAATCACAGACTCCCTTCAGCTCTTCAAGACACAGGGTTACAATTCTGTTCAGATGGCCCTTCTGGGTTCCTGATTGGCTGCCATTGTTACTGTCCCTTCTTAGCTTCCTTGACATCAAAATTGCTGTGTTTTCTTCCTATCTTACTAACTGTTTCTTCCCATTCTCTAAAGGTTGGGGAGACCATGAACTAATCCTATGCCAATCTCATTATTATTATTATTATTTTAAAAATTTTCTTCCCTTTTCCATCTAGGTGCTCTCATTTGGCCCTAGGGTTTAAAATCCCATCTGTACAGGCCAGGCTCAGTGGCTCACGCCTGTAATCCCAGCACTTTGGGAGGCCAAGGCAGGTGGATCACCTGAGGTCAGGAGTTCGAGATCAGCCTGACCAATATGGTGAAACCCTGTCTCTACTAAAAATACAAAAATTAGCTGGGTGTAGTGGTGGACGCCTGTAATCCCAGCTGCTCAGGAGGCTGAGGCAGGAGAATCCCGTGAACCCAGGAGGCAGAGGTTGCAGTGAGCGGAGACTGCACCACTGCACTCCAGCCTGGGAGACAGAGTGAGACACTGTCTCAAAAAATAAACAAAATAAAAAAATAAATCCCATTTGTACACACTGATGTCTCTCCATGTAGTATCTCTAATCTAAACCTTTCTCCTGGGCTTCAGACACATATAGCCAAATTCATAATCAATATGTTAGGGTAGAATGGCCATCTTAAAAAGAACTTAGGCTTAAGAGCTTAACTTAAAAAGAACTTAGACTTTCCTTCCTGAAAACTGTTTTGCTCTTTTCTTCCCTTTCTTAGTTAATAGCTGCATCTAGCTGCTAAGGTTAAAAACCTAGGAATTATTTTTGATTATTCTCTTTTCCTTACCCCCATATCCAATCCATCTGTGAGTCCTGGTGTTTCTCTATCCAAAATGTATTTCCAATGTGTCACCTTTTGTTTTGTTCCAAGCCCCTCTTGTCTCTCTGCTAGACTATGGTAACAGCCTCCTGACTAATTTTTCCTGATTCTGCTCTTGCTCCTTCAGTCTGTTGTCCACAGAGCAGGCAGGGTACTCTTTTAACAGCAAAAATACATCAGGATCATATCGTTTCCTGTCTTAACCCCTATGGCTTTCCACTGCACTTAGAATAACATCTGAACACCTTTCGCTGACCCATAGGCCCCACCTAATCCAATCCCTTCTCACTTTCTGGTATCATTTCATGCTTTTTTTTTCTTCTCCTCCCTGAAATGGTCAGGTTTCTCCTACAGCAAAGCCCTTGCATTTATTGCTTCCTTCTTCCAGAATGCTCTTCCCCATATGATTGCATGGCTGCCTCTGCCTTGTAGTTAAGGCTGTAACTCAAATATCGCCTTTTCAGAAAGGCCTTTCCCGAAACTTACCTAAAGTCACTCTCATTCAAATTATCCTGTATTTTTTCCTTTCTAGTGTGAATCACTGCTGACTTTCTAAAAAATTGTTTTGGATTGTTTACACCTTTATTGTCTGTCTTTCTCTGTAAGAAAGTAAGCTTCATGTGGGCACAGCCTTTGTTTTGTTCACAGCTGTATTGCCTGTGCTTGGAACAATGACTGGCATGTAAGAGATACTCAAGAAATATTTGAGATACATCGGGGCACACCCAAGATGACTGAATAGGAAGAGCTCCAGCCTCCAGCTCCCAGCATGAGAGACACAGAAGATGGGTGATTTCTGCATTTTCAACTGAGGTACCGGGTTCATCTCACTGGGGCATTTCGGACAGTTGGCGCTGGTCCGCGGGTGCAGCCCAACCAGCGAGAGCTAAAGCAGGGCGAGGCATCGTCTCACCTGGGAAGCACAAGGGGGAAGGGAATTCCTTTTCCTAGCCAAAGGAAATTGAGACACACAACACCTGGAAAATTGGGTAACTCCCACCCTAATACTGCACTTTACCAAGGGTCTTAGCAAATGGCACACCAGGAGATTATATCCCACACCTGGCCCGGATGGTCCCATGCCCACGGAGCCTCCCTCATTGCTAGCACAGCAGTCTGAGATCTAACTGCAAGGCAGCAGCGAGGCTGGGGGAGGGGCACCCGCCATTGCTGATGCTTAAGTAGGTAAACAAAGATGCCGGGAAGCTCGAATTAGGTGGAGCCCACCACAGCTCAAGGAGGCCTGCCTGCCTATGTAGACTCCACCTCTGGGGACAGGGCATAGCTAAACAAAAAGCAGCAGAAACCTCGGGAGAGGTAAATGTCCCTGTCTGACAGCTTTGAAGAGAGCAGTGGATCTCCCAGCATGGAGGTTGAGATCTGAGAACGGACAGACTGCCTGCTCAAGTGGGTCCCTGACCCCTGAGTAGCCTAACTGGAAGACATCCCCCACTAGGTGCAGACCGACACCTCACACCTCACACGGCTGGGTACACCCCTGAGACGAAGCTTCCAGAGCAAGAATCAGACAGCAACACTCACTGTTCAGCAATATTCTACCTTCTGCAGCCTCCGCTGCTGATACCCAGGCAAACAGGGTCTGGAGTGGACCTCAAGCAAACTCCAACAGACGTGCAGCTGAGGGTCCTGACTGTTAGAAGGAAAACTAACAAGCAGAAAGGACACCCACACCAAAACCCCAACAGTACGTCACCAGCATCAAAGACCAAAGGCAGATAAAGCCACAAAGATGGGGAAAAAGCAGTGCAGAAAAGCTAGAAATCCAAACAATCAGAGCGCGTCTCCCCCTCCAAAGGAACACAGCTCATCGCCAGCAACAGAACAAAGCTGGACAGAGAATGACTTTGACGAGCTAAGAGAAGAAGGCTTCAGTTGATCAAACTTCTCAGAGCTAAAGGAGGAACTATGTAACCAGCACAAAGAAACTAAAAACCTTGAAAAAAGATTTGATGAATGGCTAACTAGAATAACCAATGTACAGAAGTCCTTAAAAGAACTGATAGAGATGAAAACCATAACAAGAGAACTACGTGACGAATGCACAAGCTTCAGTAATCGACTCGATCAACTGGAAGAAAGAATATCAGCGATTGAAGATAAAAAAAATGAAAGGAAGCGAGAAGAGAAGTGTAGAGAAAAAAGAGTAAAAAGAAATGAACAAAGCCTCCAAGAAATATGGGATTAGGTGAAAAGACCAAATCTACGTCTGATTGGTGTGCCTGAAAGTGACAGGGAAAATGGAACCAAGTTGGAAAACACTCTGCAGGATATCATCCAGGAGAACTTCCCCAACCTAGTAAGGCAGGCCAACATTCAAATTCAGGAAATACAGAGAACACTACAAAGATACTCCTCGAGAAGAGCAACTCCAAGACACATAATTGTCAGATTCACCAAAATTGAAATGAGGGAAAAAATGTTAAGGGCAGCCAGAGAGAAAGGTCGGGTTACCCACAAAGGGAAGCCCATCAGACTAACAGCAGATCTCTTGGCAGAAACTCTCCAAGCCAGAAGAGAGTGGGGGCCAATATTCAACATTCTTAAAGAAAAGAATTTTCAACCTAGAATTTCATATCCAGCCAAACTAAGTTTCATAAGTGAAGGAGAAATAAAATCCTTTATAGACAAGCAAATGCTTAGAGATTTTGTCACCACCAGGCCTGCCCTGCAAGAGATCCTGAAGGAAGCACTAAACATGGAAAGGAACAACAAGTACCAGCCATTGCAAAAACATGCCAAAATGTAAAGTCCATCGATGCTAGGAGGAAACTGCATCAACTAATGAGCAAAATAACCAGTTAATATCATAATGACAGGATCAAGTTCACACATAACAATATTAACCTTAAATGTAAATGGACCAAATGGTCCAATTAAAAGATACAGACTGGCAAATTGGATAAAGAGTCAAGACCCATCAGTTTGCTGTATTCAGGAGACCCATCTCACATGCAGAGACACACATAGGCTCAAAATAAAGGGATAGAGGAAGATCTACCAAACAAATGGAAAACAAAAAGAAGGCAGGGGTTGCAATCCTAGTCTCTGATAAAACAGACTTTAAACCATCAAAGATCAAAAGAGATAAAGAAGGCCATTACATAATGGTAAAGGGATCAATTCATCAGGAAGAGCTAACTATCCTAAATATATATGCACCCAATACAGGAGCACCCAGACTCATAAAGCATGTCCTTAGAGAATTACAAAGAGACTTAGACTCCCATACAACAATAATGGGAGAATTTAACACACCACTGTCAACATTAGATAGATCAATGAGACAGAAATTTAACAAGGATATCCAGGAATTGAACTCAACTCTGCACCAAGCGGACCTAATAGACATCTACAGAACTCTCCACCCCAAATCAACAGAATATACATTCTTCTCAGAACCACATCACACTTATTCCAAAACTGACCACATAGTTGGAAGTAAAGCACTCCTCAGCAAATGTACAAGAACAGAAATTATAACAAACTGTCTCTCAGACCACAGTGCAATCAAACTAGAACTCAGGACTAAGAAACTCAATCAAAACCACTCAAATACATGGAAACTGAACAACCTGCTCCTGAATGACTACTGGGTACATAACGAAATGAAGGCAGAAATAAAGATGTTCTTTGAAACCAATGAGAACAAAGATACAATATACCAGAATCTCTAGGACACATTTAAAGCAGTGTGTAGAGGGAAATTTATAGCACTAAATGCCCACAAGAGAAAGCAGGAAAGATCTAAAATTGACACCCTAACATCACAATTAAAAGAACTAGAGAAGCAAAAACAAACACATTCAAAAGCTACAGAAGGCAAGAAATAAATAAGATCAGAGCAGAACCGAAGGAGATAGAGACACAAAAAAACTTCCAAAATATCAATGAATCCAGGAGCTGGTTTTTTGAAAAGATCAACAAAATTGATAGACCACTAGCAAGACTAATAAAGAAGAAAACAGAGGAGAATCAAATAGATGCAATAAAAAATGATAAAGGGGATATCACCTTCGACCCCACAGAAATACAAACTACCATCTGAGAATACTATAAACACCTCTATGGAAAGAAACTAGAAAACCTAGAAGAAATGGATAATTTCCTGGACACTTACACTCTCCCAAGACTAAACCAGGAAGAAGTTGAATCCCTGAATAGACCAATAGCAGGCTCTGAAATTGAGGCAATAATTAATAGCCTACCAACCAAAAAAAGTCCAGGACCAGAAGGATTCACAGCCGAATTCTACCAGAGGTACAAGGAGGAGTTGGTACCATTCCTTCTGAAACTATTCCAATCAATAGAAAAAGAGGGAATCCTCCCTAACCCATTTTACGAGGGCAACATCATCCTGATACCAAAGCCTGGCAGAGATACAACAAAAAAAGAGAATTTTAGACCAATATCCCTGATGAACATTGATGCAAAAATCCTCAATAAAATACTGGCAAACTGAATCCAGCAGCACATCAAAAAGCTTATCCATCATGATCAAGTGGGTTTCATCTCTGGGATGCAAGGCTGGTTCAACATACGCAAATCAATAAATGTAATCCAGCATATAAACAGAACCAAAGACAAAAACCACATGATTATCTCAATAGATGCAGAAAAGGCCTCTGACAAAATTCAACAGCCTTCATGCTAAAAACTCTCAATAAATTTGGTATTGATGGAAAGTATCTCAAAATAATAAGAGCTATTTATGACAAACCCACAGCCAATATCATATTGAATGGGCAAAAACTGGAAGCATTCCCTTTGAAAACTGGCACAAGACAGGGATGCCCTCTCTCACTACTCCTATTCAACATAGTGTTGGAAGTTCTGGCTAGGGCAATCAGGCAAGAGAAAGAAATCAAGGGTGTTCAGTTAGGAAAAGAAGAAGTCAAATTGTCCCTGTTTGCAGATGACATGATTGTATATTTAGAAAACCCCATTGTCTCAGCCCAAAATCTCCTTAAGCTGATAAGCAACTTCAGCAAAGTCTCAGGATACAAAATCAATGTGCAAAAATCACAAGCATTCTTATACACCAGTAACAGACAAACAGAGAGCCAAATCATGAATGAGCTTCCATTCACAATAGCTTCAAAGAGAATAAAATACCTAGGAATCCAACTTATAAGGGATGTAAAGGACCTCTTCAAGGAGAACTACAAACCACTGCTCAGTGAAATAAAAGAGGACACAAACAAATGGAAGAACATACCATGCTCATGGATAGGAAGAATCAATATTGTGAAAATGGCCATACTGCCCAAGATAATTTATAGATTCAATGCCATCCCCACTAAGCTACCAATGAGTTTCTTCACAGAATTGGAACAAACTGCTTTAAAGTTCATATGGAACCAAAAAAGACCCCGCATTGCCAAAACAATCCTAAGCCAAAAGAACAAAGCTGGAGGCATCATGCTACCTGACTTCAAACTATACTACAAGGCTACAGTAACCAAAACAGCATGGTACTGGTACCAAAACAGAGATATAGACCAATGGAACAGAACAGAGCCCTCAGAAATAATACCACACATCTACAGCCATCTGATCTTTGACAAACCTGAGAAAAACAAGAAATGGGGAAAGGATTCCCTATTTAATAAATGGTGCTGGGAAAATTGGCTAGCCATAAGTAGAAAGCTGAAACTACATCCTTTCCTTACTCCTTATACGAAAATTGATTGAAGATGGTTTAGAGACTTAAATGTTAGACCTAAAACCATATAAACCCTAGAAGAAAACCTAGGAAATACCATTCAGGAAATAGGCATGGGCAAGGACTTCATGCCTAAAACACCAACAGCAATGGCAACAAAAGCCAAATTTGACAAATGGGATCTAATTAAACTAAAGAGCTTCTGCACAGCAAAAGAAACTACCATCAGAGTGAACCTACAGAATGGGAGAAAATTTTTGCAATCTACTCATCTGACAAAGGGCTAAAATCCAGAACCTACAAAGAACTCAATCAAATTTACAAGAAAAAAACAAACAACCCCATCAAAAAGTGGGCAAAGGATATGAACAGACACTTCTCAAAAGAAGACATTAATACAGCCAACAGACACATGAAAAAATGCTCATCATCACTGGCCATCAGAGAAATGCAAATCAAAACCACAACGAGATACCATCTCACACCAATCAGAATGGCAATCATTAAAAAATCAGGAAACAACAGGTGCTGGAGAGGATGTGGAGAAATAAGGACACTTTTACACTGTTGGTGGGACTGTAAACTACTTCAACCATTGTGGAAAACAGTGTGGCAATTCCTCAAGGATCTAGAACTAGAAATACCATTTGACCCAGCCATCCCATTACTGGGGGTATACCCAAAGTATTATAAGTCATGCTGCTATAAAGACACATACACACGTATGTTTATTGTGGCACTATTTACAATAGCAAAGACTTGGAATCAACCCAAATGTCCCTCAGTGACAGACTGGATTAAGAAAATGTGGCACATATACACCATGGAATACTATGCAGCCATAAAAAAGGATGAGTTCATGTCCTTTGTAGGGACATGGATGCAACTGGAAGCCATCATTCTCAGCAAACTATCACAAGAACAGAAAACCAAATACCGCATGTTCTCACTCATAGGTGGGAATTGAACAATGAGATCACTTGGACACAGGAAGGGGAACATCACACACCAGGTCCTATTGTGGGGAGGGGGTGGGGGGAGGGATAGCATTAGGAGATATACCTGATGTAAATGATGAGTTAGTGGGTGCAGCACACCAGCATGGCACATGTGTACATATGTAACAAACCTGCACGTTGTGCACATGTACCCTAGAACTTAAAGTATAATAAATAAATAAATAAATAAACAAACAAACAAGATGGAAATGAAAAAAAAAAAAGAAATATTTGAATAAATAGATTCCAGAATCCTTGTCTAGTTGGGAAAAGGTCCCAGTCTGAACCTATTAACACTTATTTCTCTGCCTTTGTCTTCAATATAATTAGGAACTCTGCCCTTACGTCTTGCCTGACTTCTAGCTAGTTATCTACAATTACCTTTGGAGCTGCTTTTCTGAGGCCCATTTCACTTTGCCTTGTCTTGCTCTATGTGGCTAAGAGAACTATGGTGTTTCACCTCTGAGTCTACAAAGCTGAATTACGACAACTTTCCCTCCAGTTTGTCACTGGAATCATTTGGCTTTCATCAGTGCTCCAAGCCTCAGGCTGTGGCATCTGTTTCGATTATTGCTTCTCACATCCGTCTTGAATTTAGTTTGTCTCTCTTTCTCCTTGGTGCTGGCCTCCTGTCAGGTCTTACAAGATTCTCTAGGGCTATTTACCACATTTTGGAGAAACAGGGCATCAAGAAAAAGCAGTGTGAAGCTAAATGCCAACAGAGGCTAAGGAAGACAGGTTCACTTTCATCTCAAGCACAATTCCACTGCAGCTATGATCGTGGATATTTCACCACCACCTTTCCAAGAAATTAGTGAATCAGGATGTGTGCTATTTTCTCTTGACCCTTCCTGAGGAAGAGCAATCATATAATTAAATATATTAAGGCTCATCAAACTGCAAAGTCTGGTGAGGCAAATGAAGAACAGCGAAATTTACACGGTTGTCAGCTTGAGACATAGCATAGGAGAACCAATATGCAAAAAGAAATGTGATACAAGCCTCACAATTTAAAAAGAAAATTCCACTCTTATGTTCTAGCTATTGTTTGGCTTTTTGATAGTAGGTATGAATACATGACTGTAAATAATTTGCATATATCTGTACTCCAATGACAGGTTTATAGACGATGTATGCAATGTGTAGGTGATATTTATATTTCGCTTTAATGAAAAGTTACAAAATGGGTGATATTTATTCAAGATGCTGAAATAACTTCTTTGGGTTTATTTGAGTGATTAGGCCAGGAGAACATATATATATGAAAAAAGTGCTAGTTGTGTAGCATTTCAATCTGTCAAGCAAATATCCATGTACTTTTTTTTCAAGAACATATTATTCTGTGCCCAATAAATCAAATGAGCTCTTCCAAGTAACTTACATCTGTCAGATAAAATTTGATCCTACACACACACACACACACACACACACACACACCCCTCACCTATTAAGCAAAATCCAACTGGGGACAAAACTAATTTAGTTACGCAATGCCTATAAAAATAAAATAGGTGTTTATATAGTGAGGTAAAAGAAAACCTATTTTAGAAAAGAATTGTTTTCCATCATCTAATTATTCATAATTTATTTAACTATTCTGTTATTGATAGACATTTAAGAGTGATCTATTATATGATTATAGACAAGGTTTATATTTGTACCCAGGTGGAAATGTTTCTATAAGATTCTATTCTGAAAGTGAAATTGCTGTTTTAAAGGGATTGTGTATTTTAATTGACAGATTTTGTGAGATTTAACCTTCCATGAACACGGCATGAGAATCTTCATACCCTTATATTCTCCACTGCTGGACTCTTAGGTTTTGGTCATTTGATGAGTGAATACAACTTCCTGTAGTTTCATTTTTTTGTTTTATAATTTTATTGAAGTATAATTGATATACAATAAACTTGACTTATAATTTAATGTGTGTGTGTGTGTGTGAGAGAGAGAGAGAGAGAGAGACAGAGAGACAGAGAAAGAGAAACTATTACCACAACCAAGTTAATAAACATTACTATTACCTCTAAAGGTTTCTTTGTGCCTTTTGTAATTCTTCCTTATTTCCTCCCTCCCCCCCGCTGCCACTGTCCCCAGGTAACCAATGATCTCCTTTCTGTCACTATTCTATTTTCAAGTCTTTCTTTAAATGGAATCAAACCTTATATTTTCTTGATAGTCTGCTTCTTCCCTTCAGCATAATTATTTTGAGATTCATCCATATTGTGTGTTAATAGTTTATAACTTTTTAATTGAGGAGTAGTATCCCATTGTATGGACATACCACAATTTACTTTCCACTCACCTATTCATGTACATCTGGGTTGTTTTCAAATTTCTTTGCTATTAGAATTGTGTGTCTGTATACTTTTATTTCTCTTGGGTGCCTAGGAGTGGAAGGGCTGGGTTGTATGGCAGGTTTATGTTGAACTTTTAAAGAAACTGTCAGATTGTTTTCAAAGTGATGGTAACATTTTACATTCCCACAGTGAGAGTTCCAGTTGATCCACATCCTCTTCAACACTCAATCTTTCAAATTTTAGCTATTCTATTAATAGTAGATGTGTAGTGGTATGTCATTGTCATTTTAATTTGTATTTCTCCAAAGACTAATTATATTGCACATCTTTTCAGCTGCTTATTTTTCATTCATATATCTTCTTTGGTGATGTATCTGAATCTCTTCCCCATTGATTTTTTCAATTGTATGTCTTATTATGGAGTTGTAACAATTCTTTATATATTCTAGATACAAGTCTTCTGTTGGATCTCTTTTGTATATATTTTCTTCCAATTTGTGACATGTCTTCTTTTTTGGCAATGGTGTCTTTCAAAGAGCAACTCTTTTTAACTTTCATCAAATTTATTTTATTATTTTCTTTCATAGTTTGTGCTTTTGTGTTGTATTTAAGAAATTATTGCCAACCTCAAGGTCACTTTCTGGCTTTGGAGGTAGAGAATGTGGTCTGCAATCCAAGGAACCAGAAGCCTCTGGAGCTAGAAAAGATTCACTCATACTTCCAGAAAAGAAAACAGCCTTGGCAACACTTTCATTTTACCCCAAATGAGACCCGTGTCAGACTTCTAACATACAGAACTTTAAGATCATAAATTTATGTTGTTATAAGCCACAGAGTTTGTGGTAATTTGCTACAGCAACAGTAGAACTGTTTTTCTAATTTTGGTTTCTGATTTTCTCTACTAGTGTACAGAAATAAAATTGATTTTTATATAGTCACCATGTCTCTTTCAAATGTACTAAACTTGTTAGTTCTAATAGCTTTTCGTAGACTTCTTTCTAATATGGAAGATTTTATTTCGTTTTCTTGACTTACTGTATTGTCTAGAATATCTAGAATAATGTTGACTAGAAGTAAGAGTGAACATCCTTATCGCTTTCCTGATTTAGGGGGGAAAGCATTCAGCCTCTCATCATTAAATTTTAGCTATAGATTTTTCTATGTTAGCTACAGATATATAATATATATGTATATTATATAAAGATATTCATATATTCTATGTTAGCTATAGATTTTTCATAGAGGCCCTTTTGAGAATTTGAGAAATTTGCTTCTGTTTTTAGTTGTCTGAGAAATTTTAATCAGTAATAGATGTTGAATTTTGACAAATTCTTTTTTTTTTTTTTTGCATTTGTTGAGATGATTATATGGTCTTTTAAAAAAAGTTTGTTAATATGATAAATCACATTGATTGACTTTGGATGGTATATCAACTTTATATTCCTGGAATAAGACCACTCCACTTGGCCATGATGTACTATCTCTTCTGTTTATATTGAATTCAGTTTGCTAAAACTTTGTAAAGGATGATTGCATTTATGTCAGTGAGGGATAGTGATCTATCATTTTCTTGTTTTGCAGTGCCTTTATTAGGTATTGATAACATGGAAATGCTCACCTCATAGAATAAATTGGAAAACACTACCGTCTCTTCAATTTTCTAAAAGAGTACTTAAATGATCAGTGGAGTTCACCAGTGGAGACTTCTATGCCTGAGGTTTTTTTAGTGAGAAGATTTTAAACTATCCACTTAAATTCTTTAATAGATATAGGGCTGCTCAGGCTGTTTCTTCTTCAGTGAGCTTTGGAAGGCTACTTTTTCAAGGTATTTGCCTATGTTATCTAAGTGGTTAAATTTATCGACATAATTTTTTAAATAACATTCCCTTTCTGTTCTTTTATAATCAAAACTATCTATAATTATGTCATTTCTCAAATTCTTGTTATTGGTAATTTGTGTCTTCTCTTTGTTTCCTGATCAGCCTAGCTAGAGTGTTGTTAATTTCATTTGTCTTTAAGAATAACCAGGTTTTTAATTTTATTGATGGCTTTCTATTGGTTTTCTGTTTACAAGTAATTTGTCTCTATTCTTTTCTTTATTATTTATTTTTCTCTGCCAACTTTGGGTTTAACTTGCCTTTCTTTTTTGCTCATTGTAACATGGAGAACTCTTTGAGATCTTTCTTCTTTCTAATATAAATGCTTAGTATTATACATTTTTCTCTAAGTTCTGCTTTAGTAGCATATGACAAATTTTGACATGGCATGTTTTTGTTTTTATTCAGTTTAAATTACATTCTGATTTCTCCTTTGATTTTCTCCTGATATATGGATTATTTAGAAGTATATTGTATAGTTTCCAAATATTTGAAGATTTTTCAGTTGTCTTTATGTTGTTGATTTCTAATTTAATTCTGTTTTAGACAGGGAATATATTTTGTATGATTTGAGTCTTTTAAAATGTATTGAGACTTGCTTTATTGCACAGAATATGGTCTATTTTGGTAAATGTTCTGTTTGTCTTTGGAAAAAAATATATTCTGGTTTCATTGGTTGGAGTCTTCTACAAATGTTAATTAAGTCAAATTGATTGATAGTGTTGTTCAAGTCTTCTATGTCCTTAAAGATTTTCTGTTACTTCTTTTGTCAATTCTGAAAACAAAGTTGTTAAAACAAATTTTATATTGTGAGTTTATTTGCTTAACATTTTAAATAAAATATTTATTTAAATAATTAAATTATTTATAAATAGTTTATTTTTAGTTTCATCAGTTTTACTTCATATATTTTGAAGCTCTATTAGGTGCATAAACACTTAGGATTATTATGTCCTTTTAGTGTATTGATCTTCTTAGATTAATGTAGGGACTCCAGATTTCTTTCAATTAGTGTTAGCATGGTATATCCTTTAACTTTAATCTCCTTGTATCTTTCTATTCAAAGCAAGTTTACTGCAGACAACATATAGTTCGATTTTACTTTTTAATTCAATCTGATGATGAGAATAGGAACTGCTTTTAGCCCTGTGTAAGTTCTTGGGCTTATACCTTTTAATCATTTCAAGTAATTATTTTCCTGGCCTCAGTTTCCTCACAAGCATGTGCTGATCAGTACTTAGCTAAAAGACTCAAAGAGGACCCTCTGAAGATCTCTAGAGTTCTCTCTCTGTTCAGCTTTCTCCTCTGTACTTCCCCTTGATCTCCCAGACTGTTAACTCCATTTCTTCATTGTCTTTTATTCAGAAAGATGTCTGGGCAACATTTGAGTTCTGAGTTCTCCCTGCACTTTGACTTGGAATGTTCCTCCAGACAGTAAGCTGGAATGATTGTTGGACTTACCTTATTTCCCCTCTATCTTGTGCCACCTGATTCTAATGTCTTAAAGCTGTCCTTTTACGTGTGTATATTTTGTCTAGTTTTTAAAGTTGTTTTGGGCAGAGGCTAACTCTGGTCCCTGTTACTTCATTTTTGTTAGAAGTAGAAGTTCCAAGTGTTTTGATTTTAATTTTAATTTTCCTTATTTATAGTAATGTCAGGTAGTTTTTGAGATTTATATATTTAGTTTTAAAAATGTGAATTATTTTTTCATATTTTTCAGTTTTTTTGGATTTTATTCATATATTTATTTTAATGATACATAATAGATGTACATATTTTGGGGGTACATGTAATATTTTAATATACTCATATAATGTGTCAAGATCAATCAGGGTAGTTGGGATATTCATTACCTTAAATATTTAATTTTTCTTTGTGATAGAAACATTTAAATTACTATCTTCTAGCTCTTTTGAAATGTACAATAGATTATTACAAACTATAGTCACTCTACTGATCTATCTAACACTACGTCTTATTTCTTCTATCTAACTGTATATTTATACCCATTAATTAACCTCTTTTTATCCCCCCTCCCCTCTGCCATTCCTGGCCTCTGGTAACCACCAATCTACTTTCTATCTTAATGAGATCCACCTTTTTTAGCTTCCACATATGAGTAAGAACATGTGATGTTTGCATTTTTGTGCTTGGCTTATTTCACTTAATATAATGACCTCCAGTTCCATTCATGTTGCTGCAAAGGACACAATTTCATTATTTTGGTGGTTTTTTTATATACACACAATGATATCCCATTGTGTGTGTGTATGTATATACTATATATATAAAAATGTTATATATATATGCTATATATAAAATGTTTATATATATTTTGTTTATATATGTGTGTATGCTCTCTCTATATATATGTGTGTGTATATATATAAAATTTTCTTTATCCATTCATCCATTGGTGGACACTTAGGTTGCTTCTACCTGTTTTTATTTATATATTTTTATATTAATTTGTAGGATTTAAACATATATTCTGGATATAAAATCTTAGTCTATTTTATAAGATGCAATTTTTAATCAATCTATTATTTGTTTACAGTGATGTAGATGTAGATGTACTTTATGTTCTGATAGAGCTGATATGCTCCGAAGAAGCTCCAAGAGTACTAAAAAAGATGTAGTATAATCTATTTTGGTAAAAAACCATTTATGCACAATATGTATGTAAAGTATGTAAGTATACTTCAGTGTGTAAGTATGTGAACAGAATGTAAGCTCCTTGAGGCCAAGGGCATTCTTTTGTTCATTGGTTCATCATTGTATCTCAGTACCTATAGCACTACACAGCACATAGTAGGAACGGATGCAACATGTTGAATGAATGAATAATCTATCATATTACTACATTTATATAAAATAACTATATAGGAACAAGTTATAGAGTAGGTTGCATGTATAGTTATGAATATTTATTTATATATTTAAATGCATAGAACAATGTTTGGGAGAATATATGCTAAATAGTTATTGGTGGTTACCTCTGGGAATAAGATTGACTGGAGGGGAAGTGAAAGTAGACACCCACTATTATTCTCTATATTTCTGAGATTATATGTGTACATCTTCATGAATTAATTTTATAAATAAAAGTATGTATCAGTAAAGAAAATAATTATTGTCTCAACTCTGATGAAAGGTCTTTAAGATGTGAAGATTCTGTGTTCTGTATCATCAAGCACAATGTTAGCCCAGGAGATTTTAACGGGACACATAAATCAGTATTTAAAACTGAAGACTGGGCAATTCTTATCAATAAGTGCAAACCAGACTTAGAATGTGACATAAATAAAATACAAAGGCATGATGATTTAGGACCTAGTATTCTTTCCAACATCAGGATTTGGCCAAGATCCGGGAGGTAGTGTCATAGTGGGTACATCAGTGGGTTCTGAGTATCGTATGAGGAGATACTAGAAGCTATTTTATAAGGGACCAATAATCTAATATCCAGAGATGAAAGTGAGTCAACAACTAGAGTAGACAAAGATGCAGTCCTACTGATGAACTGAGCTATGAGTCATGAGACAGTTTGGATGGTTTTTGCTTGCTGGATTTTATGGTTGCTTAGCAGTACATGTGGTAATTTTCATCTTTGGGGTCACTGGAAACGTTCCAGGTGACTCCAGTTGGACAAACCCATTTTTTAAATCAGCTTCATAATCAATATTGGTTATTGGAGATGATATTATGTTAGAATTCTGATTCATTCAACAGAGTTTATGAAATTCTTACAGCACACAGGACTCTGGAACAGGCTCTGCCAGGGAACAGAGGCAAAGTAGGCATGGGCCCTCTTCTCTAATAAAAAGATCTTGAGGGTAAATCAAAACATGAACCTTACATTGCCGTGAAAGGATGAAAGTGATGGAGATACAACGTAATAAAGTTGTGAAGTATAGGTGGGAAAGCAAAAGAGGGAATGAATCTAAGAGGAATTGGAGAGAGACTGGAAAGAATGTGGTTATAGATAGGATGTAGAGGCTGTAAGAAAACTGTCAAGGCTTTGTTGATTCACTGAACATCACAGGTGACTCTTGAAGGAGTCACTTTATCAGGCCTTGCTTAATTTCCAGGATTTCCTAGACTACAGAGGGCAAGCACAATTATTTATTAAAGGGTGGTTGTAGCCTTTATGGGCAGTGAGGGAGGGCTCTGACCTGGTTCGGACAACTGTTTTACTTCTCCATCTCACTCACCAGCCTGGGAAGTCCTTCTGGGAAGGTACTACTAGTTATAGCTATATTCCTTGTGTCTTACACAGTGCCTGGTATACAGTGAACATTCAATTGTTTCTTGGGCTGAACACAAAAGCAGTAATTCGGCTGGGCACAGCTACTCAGGAGGCTGAGGTGGGAGGATTGCTTGAACCCAGGAGTAGAGCCTGAAATGGGTTACGATCACACCACTGCACTTCAGCCTGGGCAATAGAGCAAGTTTCTGTCACAGACACACACACAAAATGAAGCAGTAATTGGTCACTCAAACCTCTCTGATCTGTTTAGGAGGACATAGTTCCCACAACGTGTGATATTCATTTTATAGAAGGCAGATACATACATTTGGCCCCAACACTGGAGTTACATAGAGCCATTGTGTCTGTTAGTTTTTGCAAGCAGACTGCTCTTGGTCAACCAGTAAAGAGGCCTTTCAATGTCAGAATTTATCTTAATTTTCTGGGGGTATACACATGATTATGATAAAGTGCCTCCTCTCAAGGAACTTAGAGTCCAGTTAGAATTCATCAGATGCACTAGGTGGATGCAGAAAGAAATTACAACTCAAAAATGGGTGCTGTAGCTTACATGGGATAATTCAAATAAAGGATGAATTGAAGATGAATCTGAGAGAGAACTTTTAATTTAGCCATATACCAAATGGAGTAGTTGGTAGGAATGATTGTAAAATCACTGAATTTTATTTTTCTATGCAGATGATATTATCAAATGCTTGTCACGACTAGGCTATTACAGTGAATTTTTTTAAAGGAAGAAAAATAAAAAGATTTTGATCTAATGTCATCTTTATTTCAGAAAAAAAGATAAGAACACTAATTGTTAAGACTGACAAAGAATTAATTTCTAGTTGCATTGAGAGGAAAAAAATGAACAGACTAACAAAATTATAACCTTAACATGATTGAACTCATTACTCTTGAAATGTGGTGCAGATACTTTGTGTTGGGTTTTTAGTTTGTTTATAGAACTGGAAATGACTTTAGCATGTTAATATTTTATCAAATTAAAATTAATACCATTATGTTTTAAGGATCAAAATGTAAATGTGATGTAAGTGCCTTTATATATGTTAGAGTACACACTTTAGTTTTATAAGAATAATACATACTTTTCAAAATTTTAAGCCGTATGAAAAGTACAAAGAAAAAATTACTTAGAAGTAACGTAGTATAAGATTTGGTGAACATTACTACAGTCAAACCTGTATGCACATATAGAGATTGACAGATGCATTGATAGGTGGAGCAATAGATAGATACATATACATATACAGAAATAGTTTCATAAAAATAGAATCACAACCTACCAGTTAGTAAAAATACATTTAATTTTATCCTAATTTACTAGAATTTGAAATGCAGGATTTTTGAGTTTTTGATGTTTTTCTCCACAAGACATATTACTTCCTCAAAGATCCAAAGCTTAAAGAAAGATTTTAAAAACCATTACGATATCAGCAACATTACTTTTTGAAATGAAAATATTTCAATTTTTGACAGTACTGACTGATTTCCTCCTATGAAAGGTAAAGCCTTTAATATTTTTACTCTACTTTCTAACTCTCTCTGCTTCACCTGTATTTTTTGTTCTGATTGTATTCATTTTAATATAATTTTAACTTTTCTCTAATGTTGTAAGAATAATGAAAGGCACTCCTATATATGCTTTACCCCAAATTATCAATTTTTAATATTTTGCCCCATTTTTATTATTCTCTCTATATATTTTACATAGATGTATATAATTTTTGTCTGAAGCATACTTGATACATAGTTATATATTTCCAAAGAACAAGGATGTTATCTTAAATAATCACAGGGCAATTTTCAAAAGCAGGTAACATTGTTACCACACCATTTTTAAGTCTGCAGTTTATATTCAAATTTTGTCATTTGTCATAATGTACTGTTTATTGACATGTTTTCCTCATAGAATCCAATTGAGGACTGTGCATTGCCTAGTTATCCTGTCTTTTTAGTCTCCTTTAATCCAAAGCAATTCTTCCACCTTTCAGTTTTCTTGATGTTGACATTTTTGAGGAGTACAGGGCAGTTATTTTCTAGAATGTCTCTCAGTTTGGATTTGTCTAATGTTGCCTCATTATTAGATTCAGGTTATGTATTTTTGGCAAGAATACCATGAGCCAATGTGTCTTTTTCAGGGCATCAGATTAGCAGGCATAAGATGTCCGTTTGTCTTAGCATTGGTAATGCTAATTTTAATTACATAATTAAGACGGTGTTCACTAAATTTCTCTTCTGTAAAAGAAACATTCCCCCTTTCTAATTATTAAGTATATTGAACAGAAATATTCTGAGATTATTTTATATTCTATGACTCATCAAAATGTTGCCCTCTAGTTTTAGCATCCCTTGATCATCACTCAATGTCTGAAGAATGAAGAAAAAGCTGCAAAGTTGAAGGGAAAAATATCAGTGACCAAGAATATTATATCCATCTATGTTACCATTCAAATACAAAGTTTGCAGGCCATATATATTTAAACATGAAAGAACTCAGGAAACAAAATACTCATAATATAGTGTGAAACCTAAATAAAGAAATTGTCCTTAAATAAAATATGGTAAAAGAAACAATGGTGATATTTTAATTCATTTAAATATATAACAAAGACTATTCTTTGGGGAACTTTGGATGCAGAAATAAATGAAAATATTATAATATAACTGACATTGTGAAAGTTAATATCAAGTTTCTGTTTTCAGTAATAGCAGAGTATCTCTTATCAGACTAACCCTTCCACAGATAAAATTACAAAATCTAGGCAAAAGTTATTTTAATGAGTTTAATATATTGAAGAGGTAGGAAAAACTAGAGAGGAGTTGATCTTTGATAAAAGGAACATTTTCTGGGCAACATTTACATTTTTATGTAGTTTATCACTTATTATCACCATCGGTTTTACACAGGACATCACAACTATTTCTAAGTAGGAAGCTACCGTCTTCCTGGCTCAGGAGTCAGAGAATGGAGTTTGAAGCTACCAAAGCAGCTAAAAAGTGAAAAAGTGAGTAAAGGGAAATCCAAGAAACTGGGTCACAGAGAAATGCCCCATAAACTGAATCTGAAGATCAAAAGGGCACATCACATACCAGAGAAAACTGACACAAAATCATCTATATAAAGATATATAATGATTAAGTTATTGAACTTTATGGCATCTAGGCAGAAAAATTAAGTCACCTATCATTCCTATCATCATTTCTCTCTATTATGTAATGTCATAATCTGCACATAAACTCCTCTGAAATCTTTAGCTGACCCTGGACCACACATAAAGCAGGAAAACTCCAAGGACAAATTAATAGTAATAGTAGTAGTAATAGTAATAGTAATATAGTTTGAATGTTTGTCCCCTTCAAATCTCATGGAGATATAATCCCTAATGTTGGAGGTGGGGGCCTAGTCAGAGGTGTTTGTGTTTGGGTTATTGGGGTAGATCCTTCATGAACTGCTTGGTGCTGTCCTCAGAGTAATGAATGAGTTCTCACTCTATCAGTTATTGTGAGATCTGATTGCTAAAAGAGCCTGGCACCTTCTCCCCTCTCTCTTGCGCCTTCTCTCACCGTGCAATATGCCTGTTCCCCCTTCACTTTTTGCCATGAGTAAAAGCTGCCTGAGGCGTCACAAGAAGCTGAGCAGATGCTGGTCTCATGCTTGCACAGCCTGCGAACCTTTTCTTTATAAATTACCCAGTCTCTGGTATTTATTGATAGCAATGCAAAACAAACTAATGCAAATAAGATATCAAGAAAAGCGCCAAATATTTGTTCATGTCAATGCATGCGAAATTTGACTTCAGCCATAATTCCCACTGTAAGAAAAGCAGTGAAGACACAATTCTTTCCACTACTGTAAACATTGTAACTACAATGCAAAATCTCAAATGACTATGCACCACCATGTACCTGGCATCTTGAAGTGTATGTTTAAATGGTCAGTAAATTTTTTCCTCATAAAATTAAATAATTGTCGCTAATAACAAGGTGTCTTTTCACATATTTTCTTTTAAAATTTCTATTTTTAATTGACAAGTGATATGTATATGGAGTGCAATGTGATATTTTGATACAAGTATACAGCATAAAATAATTAAATTAAGCTAGCATATATTCATCACCTCACATACTTTTTTTGTGGTGTGAACCCTTAAAATCTATTCTCTTAGCAATTTTGAAATATGCATTACATTATTTTTAACTATAGTCACCATGCTGTGTAATAGAGCTCAAAAACTTATTCCTTCTAACTGAAACTTTGTACCCTTTGACCAATATCTCCCCATTCCTCCCCCACTGGATTCTACTCCCTACTTCTGTGAGTTACTTTTTTAGATTCCACATATAAATGAGATTTGAGCCTGGCTTATTACACTTAGCGTAATGGCCTGCAGTTTCACCTGTGTTGTTGTAAATGACAGAATGTCTTTTTTTTTTTTAAGGCTGAATAGTATTCTACTGTGTATATATACCACATTTCCTTTATACATTCATCCATTAATGAACGTTTAGGTTGATTTCATATCTTGGCTAATAATGCTGCAATCTACATGGGAATGGAGATATCTCTTTGAGATAGTGATTTCATTTCCTTTGGATACGTACCCAGTAGTGAGATTACTGGATCATATGGTAATTCTACTCTTAAATTTTTTTGAAAAACTTCCATATTATTTTTCATAACGGCAGTCCTAATAATGGCAGTCCTCCCCATGAACAGTGTATAGGAGCTCCTTTCCCCCCCACATCCTCACCAACACTTATTTATCTTTCATCTTTTTGATGACAGACATTGTAATACATATGAGGTGATATCTCATTATGATTTTAATTTGTATTTTCCTTAGTATTTAGTGATGTTGAGCATTCTTTCATATACTTGGTCATTTGCACGTCTTTTGAGAAATGTCTATTCAGGCCCTTTGACCATATTTTCATTGGATTGTTTCTTACTATTGAGTTGTTGAGTTCCTTGGATATTTTGGATATTAACCCCTTATCAGATGTATGGTTTGCAAGTATTTTCTCCTAGTCTGTAGGTTGTCTCTTCACTCTGTTGTTTCCCTTGTTGTTCAGAAGCTTTTTAGTTTGATGCAATTCTGTTTGTCTAGGTTTGCTTTTGTTGCCTGTGCTTTTGAGATCATGTCAAAAAAATTATTGTCCAGACTGATGCTGTGAAAATCTCCTCCTATATTTTCTTCTAGTAGTTTTACAATTTCATGTCTTACATTCAAGTCTTTCATCTATTTTGACTCAGTTTTTGTATGAGATGAGATAAGGGTTCAGTTTTATTCTTCTGCATGTGGATATCCAGTTTTCCCAGCACCACTTATTGGAGATACTGTCTTCTCTCCATTGTGTGTTCTTGGCACTTTTAACAAAAATCAATTGACCACATATGTGTGGGTTTATTCTAGGCTCTCTATTGTATTCCATTGGTTGATGTGTTTTAACAGATTTTCTTGATGTTGTTTTAGATGAATGAAGCTTTTTGGTGCTCAGAGGCCATGTTGCATTCTTTCAGAGTGCTAATGTGGTGTGGTGGGAAGGTCCTTGGCTTTACAGTAAAATCACCCAGGGAACAAACCAGTCAATAGTCACAGAAACATCATTCAGAATTGTGTTAGCTCTTTGAGGTGAACATGACTGCTCATACATATGCATGTTTTGTTCATCTTGCCTAGAAATATAGGTTCAGAAAAGTTACGTGGCTATCAATGGCCTATTATTAGTAGGAGCATTTCTTGTAAATTGGCTCCTAATCGCTCTGGAGAGGTGAAATGAAATGTGCAGACTATTTTCTATCAAAGTTAAAATCCATTAATAAGAATAAAAAAGCTACCATATGGTGATGGAAAACATTTTTTTATCTTCCTAGTTCATTTAATTAATTTTCAAAGTGACAAAAATTTGCATTCTCTGGTGGTGAGCCCAGAGGCTGAATGGGCACACCTTTAAAAGCTATGTAAATAAATAAACTGTAGCCGGTAGCAGTCCGCTAACCTCCAACAGTTACTATAATTCAGAATATCCTGAAATAAAATTCACTTTTGTATTCTACGTCGCAAAATTATTCACCAAGGAAATGAAGATTAACTGTTTAAAACAATCAAAAAAAGAGTATCCTTTAAGATAATTTAGAAATATTTAGTTATTGCAGACAATAAAGATATTAATAAAGTCACAGTTGTAATTTTTGGATTCACTTACTATGGAATTTTTAATGTAAAGAATAAACTGCAGTCTCTGTACTTGAGGCTCTTACAATACAGAAAATATCAGACTAAGCTCTCATATGAAGTGTGGATAAAATGTTACGAGAGTTTAGAAGAGATCAATATTAGGTTTTCTGAAGACTAGTTAGTCCTAATAATGAAAACTGATATTTACAGGGTGCCTAGTGTTTCAGTCCATTTTCACGCTGCTGATAAAGATATACCCAAGACTGGGCAGTTTACAAATAAAAGAGGTTTAATGGACTCATGGTTCCACGTGGCTGGGGAGACCTCACAATCATGGTGGAAGGTGAAAGGCACATCTCACCTGGCAGCAGACAAGAGAAGAGAATAAGAGCCAAGTGAAAGGGATTTCCCTTTGTAAAACCATCAGATCTCACGAGACTTATTCACTACTGAGAGAACTGTATGGGGGAAACCGCCCTCATGATTCAATTATCTCCCACTGGGTCCCTCCCACAACATGAGGGAATTATGGAAACTACAATTCAAGATGAGATTCAGGCAGCAACCAAACCATATCACCCAGTAAGTGACTAGTCTTAGAAAGCCTGGATCTGGAAGGATTACCATCAAAGCTGATAGGAATCTTCCCTGCCTGTGGGTAGAGAGTCTGTTCAACAATGCAGCCTGGCATGAAGATTTCAGTCTCAGTTAATGAAATAAACAATTCTGACTATGTATTCAAAATATTTATTCAGAAAAATAGGAAGATCTCTGCCTTTCTGTTTTTGAAATATGATGAAAAGGGGAAGAGAAGCTCATACTATACAAACTCTGCTTCTCTGATACATATTCTTGAAGTGCCCGTGTAGATACATACGTTTCTTAAAAATGGCTGGGAATAAACTAACAAATGCAGGAATGATATTGGTAAGAGACTCTTGAAACTTCAGGTATGTTAAATTTGTAAGGGAGCATCTTAGTGGCAACAAATAAGTACTAGTTTTCTATTTTGGGCTACCTATTCCGGGGCACTGAGAAAAACCGTGCATGAGCTTAGTACTTAGGGAACTATGGAGAATGGAAAAAGCATTAGAAGAGGGACATATGACTTAGTGACAAACTAGTAATCCAAGTATCAATCCCAGAAGAAAGTAGGATTTATGGATATATAGAAAAGAAAGCAGTGAGTTCACTAAGTCATGCCAAATAAACTAAATTTTCTTTCTTTTTTAAAATTTCAAAATTAATACTCAATAAATAAATTAATACTACATACTTGTGTGGTAGTGATGTGATATGTATAATGTAAGTAATCAGATAAGGGTAATTAACATATCCATCATCTCAAACATTTATCATTTCTTTGTTTTGGGAACATTTAATATCCTTCTTCTAGCTACTTGAAATTATATAATATACTATTGTTAGCTATAGTCATCCTATAGTACTATAGAACAATAGAATGTATTCCTCTCATCTAGCTGTAACTTTGTAGCCTTTAACAAATGTCTCCGTATCTGACCTTCCCCCATCCTTCCCAGTCTCTAATATTATCTGTTCTACTTTTTCCCTCTATGATATCAACTTTTTCTTTTAGTTTCCATATATAAGTGAGAACATGTGATGTTTTAACTTTCAGGAGCGTGCTGTTTAATTTCAATGTATTATTATAGTTTCAAATGTTCCTCTTGTTATTGATTATTGATTTTATTCCACTGTGGCCAGATAGGATACTTGGCATGATTTCAATTAAAAAAATTTTTGAAACTTGTTTTGTGTTCTAACGTATGGTCAATTCTAGAGAATGTTCTATGTGCTGATGAAAATAATATGTATTCTGCTGTTGTTGGGTGAAATGTTCTATAAATATCTGCTAGGTCCTTTTGGTCTATGGTGTCCCTGAAATCTGATGTTTCTTTTTTGATTTTTCTGTGTAGATGATCTGTCTAATGCTCAGATTGGAGTGCTGAAGTTGTTAACTATAATTGTATTGGGGTCTATCTCTCTTTTTCAATATAATAATATTTGCTTTTATATCTGGATGCTCTGGTTTTGGGTGCATATATACCTACAGTTGTTATAGTCTCTTGTTGAATTGGTCCCTTTATTATTGTATAATGTCCTTCCTAGTGTCTTTTTGACTTAAAGTCTGTTTTTTTTTTCCTGATATAAGTATAGCTACTCCTGCTCACTTTTGGTTTCCATTCGCATGGAATATATTTTTCTATTCCCTCACTTTCAGTCTATGTGTGTCATTACAATTGAGGTGACTTTCTTGTAGGCAGCATATAGTTGAGTCTTGGTTTTTAAAAAATCCATTTAGACAGTTGATATCTTTTAAATGGGGAATTTAATCAGTCTATATTCAAGGTTATTAATGATAAGTGAGAACTTATTCCTGTCATTTTATTGATTGTTTTCTGATTGTTTTATATATCCTTTCTTCCTTACTTTCTCTCTTATTATTTATTTTTGTGGTTGGGTGGTTTTCTGTATCAATAAGACTTGATTACTTTTTCTTTCCCCTTCGTTTATTAGTTCTGCTGGTGAGTTTTATAGTTTCACATGCTTTCATAAGTGGTAGTTGTCTTTTCACTTCCAGATGTAAGATTCCCTTGAGCATTTCTGGTAAGGCTGGTCTAGTGGAGATTAATTTCTTGTTTTTGCTTGTCTGTGAAAGATTTTATTTCTCCTTCACTTCAGAAAGGTATATTTGTTGGGTATAATATTTTGATTGAGAGTGTTTTTCTTTCAGTATTTTGAACATATATATCATTCCATTCTCTCCTAGTCTGTAAAGTTTCTGCTGAGAAATTTAGTGTCAATCTAATGGGGATTCCTGTATATATGATTTGATGCTTTTCTTTTGCTGCTTTTAGAATTCTTTCTTTATTTTGACTTTTGAAAATTTGACTATAATGTGCCTTAGGGAGGATCTGTGTGGGTTGAATGGATTTGAGATTCTTTGAGCTTCCTGAATCTGAATGTCCATCTCTCTCCCATGACTTGGGAAGTTTTCAGCTACCATTTCCTTGTATACGTTTTCTACACCATTTCCATTCTGTTTTCCTTCTGGGATGCCCAAATGTGAATATTTGTTCACTTAACCATGTCCCATAAATCCTGTAGGCTTTCTTCATTCTTTTTCTCTTTGTCTGCCTGTGTTATTTCTAATGATCTGTCTTCATGTTTCAAAAATTCTTTCTTCTGCTTGATCTAGTCTATTGTTGAAACTGTCAATTGTATTTTTTATTTCATTCATTGAGTTCTTCAGCTATAGATTTTCTGTTTGGTTCTTTTTAATTATATCTATCTTTTTGTTGAATGTTTTCCTTCAAATCATGCATGAATTGTTTTCCTGATTTCATTAAATTTTCTATCTGTGTTCTATCATATCTCACTGAATTTCCTTAAGATTATTGTTTTGAATTCTTTTTGTGGCAGTTTGTATATTTCCTTATGATTAGCATCTGTTACCAAAAACTTACATGTTCCTTTGGAAGTGGCATGTTTTCTTGCTTCTTCATGTTAAATGTGTCCCTATTTTGATTTCTATGCATCTGGTGAAAGAGCTGTTTCTTCCAATTTTAGGAAGTAGGTTTCATCAGGAAAGACTCATTTATGTAAATGGGTCTTAAAATGTCACTTTACTGGGATGTATTGGCTTTAGTTCTATGTGGATGCGGTAGTATATTCTCCATGTAATTTCTTTAGCTGTAATCCACACTAGTGATGTTTGTGAGTGTCTCAGTGGCCTAGGCTGAGAGACTTTGTGGCAGAGGTGGTGTGGCTTTGCCAGGGGTGGGCTTGCCAGCCTATTTCTCATTTCAAGAGTGCATGTGTTCATGTAGTGGGTTAACCAACTTGGGGCTGGGGTTGGAGCTACAGGGAAGTTACCCTGACTGGGAGTGTATGCATGCAGTTATCTGGATGGCCTGTGGGCATGCCTTCCAGGCATGGCCCATGTGGCTGCTTCTCAGGCCTGGGATGTGGGCACCATGCTTCTTGGCTGATCGGGGAGCCTGCCTGCCAGGGGTAGCCTGCAGAAATGTTTCTCAGGCCCAGGATGTGGATGCACAGTTGCTTGACCAGCCTGGGGGTGTGTCTGCCAGGGGCTGCCCTCAGAGCTGTTTCTCAGACCTCGATTGCAGGTATAGAGTCATTGGTGATGCCAGAGACTTGTTGGCAGGGGGTGGGGGCCCTACAGGGCTATTAATCAAGTCCTGGGTATGAATATGTAGCTGCTATGCTGGCCTGGAAAGTGTCAGCTGCTTGGAGGCTTGAAGGCCTTTCCTGCTTAGGAGAACGTATACAACAATTTGGTCAGCTCAAGGGTGGGTTTGCCTTAGGTGGTACTGGCAGACTATTTCTCCAGCTGGAAGTGTGGATGGCAAGGTTTGGTTCCCTGCTGTGCAGGTCCAGAGTCACAGCCAATCCTGGGCCCAGCCTCTGCACCGCTGGGGTTGTGGTGTTCAGCCCCCAGTTTGGGTTTGGTAGAAAGAAGATGGAGGCCCAATGCTGGAGAGGTGCAGTGGCTACTAGGCCCCAGAGCATGGCATACCCCAGAGGTGGCTCTGGTCTCAACATAGTGCTATGCTGCAGCAACTTGGCCCACAGGGCCTGGGTGGGAGGGGGATAATGCACAACCTTGTACTTCTAATCTGGGACAATGTAGCTGCATAAATTCCCAGCAGCTCTCCTAACTGGGTTCAGGGCTTGTGAGGACTGTGGGATTCTCTTACAGTAAGGAGAGTAGGCTTTTGTGGTGGTGGTGGGGCAGTTGGGATTCTTCTGCTTACATTTTCTTGTTTGATGTGTTTCTACCTCCCTCTTGACTCCAGGAAAATCTGACCCAGGCAAGGGAGATGGCGCTGCAGAGGCCAAGTACCTTCATGCTGCCCTCTGGCTTCCAATCACCACACCTGTGTCTTTACTCCTCCACTGCACTCCAGTGCTATCCCTTCAACACAGCAGTCAACTCTTGCTGTTTATTTGTTGCCTTGGTCCTCTTTTGTGGGGGATGATGAGCACCAGGGACGCCTAGTTAGGAACTTGTTGACCTCGTCCATCAAATTCTGTGGTGTTGACAGGGATATTTGGTAGCTCTGGAGACTGCACCAAACATAGAGTATCCTTACTTCAAGATTGCATTTGACTGTTTCTCTTGAACTTTTAAAAAATAAAATGGAAAAAGGCAAATAGGATGCTAACACTAGGATATATATTCATAACCAGTCAAGGAACTAATTGAATGTCAAAGCATGCTAATTAATGGATAGTTGATAACCTGATATACAATTCTAGAGTCCTACCACACAGATTGGTCCTTGTCCTGGTCAAAAACCAACAAAAGTTTATTTAGTGCACACTGTGTGTCAGGCACTGCACTGAGTGTTAGGATAACACTGCCTTGTACATGTCAGGTACGGTACTAAACATTTCATAATCTTATTTAATTATGCAATAACCTTATCACAGTTATCATCTCCATTTTATATATGAGGAAAAGGGAGTCAGAGAACTTAATTAGCTTCGCCAGGGTTGGTCACACAACTAGTAAATGGTAGTGCTCAGATACAAACTTTGGTTTTTAACTTCTCTTCACTGCCTAGGTTTTTCAATAATGATTAGAACAAGAAAACGCATCAGTAGGCATATGAAATGAATGTGGAAGAGCTACTGCTGTAGGAACGTGCTTAACGACAGAATTAGTATCCCAAAGAATTTTAATGGGCTGGAGCAAATTTAATCAGAGAACATTTAACAGGGGATGCATGTGAAATCCTGAGCTTGGTTCCAAATATCCAGCTGCACAGGGCAATGTGGCTTAGCAGCTGCATAAGCTCAATGTGATTCAATAATGTGACATAGCTGCCCTAAAAGTGAATGAAAATGGATGCCATGTTTGTACAAATCTAGTATTGCAAACAAGGGGATAGATTATTCCGTTTTATTCTGGTCAGGCCACATGTGGAATTTGTGAGGTGTTCTGGGCAGCACACCTTTGCGGGGGACATAGACAGGCTTAACTAGACTCGTGAAAGGACTCAGTACCACTTTTCTTTCGTTTGGTCGACATGTATTTTTTTTTTTGAGGGCTTATGTGCAGGCGTGTGTTAGGCACTGAGGGAATGGCAATTTACGAAACAGTGTGTTTGTTGCGTACATTAGTCTCACTGGAGAGGCAAAAGAAAACACGTGAGCAAATAAATATTGTGTCAATGATGACTGGTAATGGAGAATTAAGCAGTGTAAGGGGGTAGAGAATGAGTCAGGAGCTATTGCAGATAAGTTGGTCAGGAAAGCCATTTCTGAAGAGTTGCTATTTGATCAGAAACCTTAAATAGCTAAGGGAGGGCATCATAAATAGAAGATAAATGGAAGAAGACAATTTTATGCAGAGGAAAAAGAAAGGACAAAACCCTGAGGTGGGAGTTCGCTCCATACGTTCTGGAGGGTACCCAGGGAAGCCATTGTGATATCTTAGTAGACAATGATGCAGGAGGAAAAGTAAATGAAGCATTTCAAGAAGGACAGAATGACCAACATGAATAAGATGAGAACAGAAAACTGGTCATTGGATATGGCAACGTGGAACTCTTTGGTGACCTGTAGTTCCTCAGAATTAATCAAAATAAATCTAGCCTCGGGAAGAAAAGCTTTAGAGTGGTGTTTCTCAAGGTGTTATTGTGGACCACCTGAAGAACTCCTACGATCAAACCTCTAGGTTATGGGGCCCTGGAATCTGCATTTTTAGCAGTATGTGTTTCTTATTCACCCTTAAGTTTGAAAACTACCAATTTAGGGATGGCTAGCTGACATGAAATATTTCCAAAGTTGTTTTACATCTCCACTAAGGGACTGATGAATAGAAGCTAAAAGTAGACAAATTCATTTTACTTTAGGAGAATGAACAACACTCAAATGCTGAACATTTGAAAGTAGAATGAGTTGTATCTTACAGAAAAGAATTCTCTTCCATTGAAAAAGAGACTAGATAATCATGTTTTGGGGGGTTGTTTGGAGGGAATTTTACTGTCATATGGCATGGGAAGAGTGTTGCACTAAGTAACCTTCTAACTCCATGGTTCTGTTTTTCTGAAATGCAAACCGCAAACTCTCACCACTGCTGTAAGTAGCCCGAGGAACAAGAGCTCAAACTAACCTTTCCTGTGTCTGATTTGTCTTTTAAAATGTTGAAAAAAGGCATTTCTATTTTGCCGAGTCTCAGAGTTGGTTAGGGTTGTCAAGTGACCATGAAATGACATTTGTTAATTGAAGGACATGTAGATAATTAACATTTTACTGAATAATGGCAAAAGAAAAGAAATCTTAGTAATTAAGAGAAAGCGTTATATTAATGTTAGCGTGTTCCCGTTACAACATATCGGGAATATCCTGAAAGTCAATTCCCTCGCTGTTATTGGATATCATTATTATTATTAAATTAGGGCAAAAGCACAAAGTCAGAACAGATATCTTGGATCTGTTAGCAAATGACATGTTCCAAATTTTGCGTCACAGAATTAGCATGGTGGGTTCTTTTTGCTGGCCCATAACATTTCCTGCATGTAACAGAGGCTGGGCTGTGGACCTCCTCATTTGTTGAAGCATATCCATCATTGTTGAGCTCACCACACAGCTGTGGGGGGAAAACGTTGCTCACCCTAAGGTTATAACCCCCCTTCTCTAAATTACTGTTTACTGATGTGGGAGAAAAGGACTCCTGGCATAGCCCAATAATTACTCTTGGCACAGCTCAATAATTAATGAAGTGTTAAAAAGACTCTGCCGAAGTTTGTGCATCTGCTATGGAGGGTGCGAAAGTACGAGAAACTCGCCTTTGCAGCCAAGTCAAAACCACACATGGCCTTCCCTGTCCTCCCAGGAGAGAACCCAGTGGGGAGTGAGAAAGAGTGAATGAGTTAGCGCAGGGGAGAAAAGGAACTCTTACCACCAACCTGTTTCCAAGTTTCTAAGAATAGAGAAGCCCAAGGTGGCAGAGTTGTAATTTCTCAGTTTTTTTTTTTTCTTTTTTGTGATTTGTAGGTAGGTTCTTTAATTTGTGGAAAGAAATTTGTATGCAGAAATAACTGCTTTTCTCTTTCTATTGGTTATAATACAGTACTTGTTAAATCAGCAGTTTAAAATAATTTGATGATGATAATGCAAGGACAAATAATTACTGCCACTAGTGTGGTATTTATCTCCTGAAATTTTATGGAGGTTGCAGGCTGGCATCTCGCCTAGTGAATAAGATATCGAGTGCTTTTTTAGCTGCAAAATTAACAAAGGAAGGAATAAATATTATGTTTTCTCTCAAAGGATCCAGTTTGGAAAAAGCCCAAGGATTAACTCTTTGTGCCACAGTCTGATTTCACAGTGCGTCACCTCTCGCACTTGTCCTCATCAATCATTGACATAGGACCAGGCCTCAGACAGGCCTCCAGGCTTTCCCAGGAATCCCTGCTGCTTGGCTGGAAAGTCGCATCCAGGCCAAGGGTTTCTGAAGCACAGCTCAGGTACAAGCTGACTCTAGCTTCAGGCCAATTTCTTAAGCAGAGGGTCTTTGCTAATGTGTAGAATAGAAAAGAACATTGGGAGAATGGGTTGGTTCTGCTCTGTTCACCCACTTCCTCTGCTATTCCCTCCCCCATCCCATTATTTAAAGTCTAGTTCAGAGTAAAAGGAAGGAAGACATTTTGACAAGTTCTGTGTTATTAACTCTACTCTGGTTTGGTTGGCGATAAATTGAACATTGTTTCTTTTTTTTTTTTTTCCTCAAGTGTTGTATGTATACATTTCCTGATGGTCACCATTTCTCTACGTGGCAGCTAAGGGGGAGTATAGGGCAAGGAGTAAACCTGGAGGAATTAAGGTGCAGGCTGCCCTATTTTTTTTCCTCCTCTTTAATATGAAACTGGTTACAGGCACATTTTTTTAAACCTCTCAGCAGGAATTGCAAAGTTTTCCCAGTCATCACCTAGCAACAAAACCCAGCAAAACATTTGCAAAGCAGTTTTTGCAATGCAGCCATCACTGACTGGCAGAACTGACTTGTGGAAGGCTGAATTTGCTATGGAGGGGGATTGAATGCTTTCTTCTTTATTCAAGTAGAATGCTGAGCTGTGCAGTCTGGATCCTGCTTGAACCAAATTAATGTACATTAAAGAATAAACCATAATTCCCATTTGTTAATTGGAGGTCGAAAGGATTCAACAGAATGTGATGATGGGCCAGTTTTTATTGAAACTATTTAAACTGAACTTTTAAAGTAGTTGTCTTAAAGCAATCTAAGATTGATATAACTATCCCTTTATTTTTCCACATTAGATAAAATATTCTCAACCTTTGGGTAGTAGAAGAAACTTTAAGTCTATTGGGTAATAAGTTCAGAATTCAACTGAAGATCATGCTTAGCCTCTTCCCTGAAAATAATATGATAAAAATCTCCCTTCAGAAAGAGAGTAAATCTGCTTTGTCTGGCTTTGACTTCTACTCAGAGTTAGCAGCCAGGCACAACAGCTATTATCATTAAGAAAATATGCTACTCTGCAACATGGTTATAAAATCCACCTCCAGGTCCATGCCATGGTCTTTTTCCTTAGAAGTATAAGAATCTTACAACAAGATCCTTTTGTTTTGCCATGTACTTTAGAACAAAAAGACCAGATCTAAAAACATCTTACTTTAATTTTCTTGTTTCTGAAGTAAATAGCCATATTTGAACACAAATATATCAAATCAATAATCTAGGCACCAGGATCTTGATTTTTAGCACTTAAATTCTACCAGGTTCCTATCTCTGTGTTAATAACAGAGGAGGTCCTTTAGCTCAGTACTTCATGAAGACAGCAAAACAACTTGTTGAAGGTGACTGACTCCTCGCTCTTCAATAACAACCCTGTAAAGTTTACTCCACGTATGTACAGCAGTGCATGAGGATGTAGAGTGTGTTCTTAGATCAGGCTTCAACTCTTGCTTACCAAGGAGCTAGTGAGACTTGGAAACTTGTGGTGGGGAGAATTGTTGTGATACAGTTTCAATTATGTTTCCTGTGTCCACAGGCTTGTTGTTGTCCGGGATGCCAGCTTTTTGCTTCATATCCCATATTTCTAATGATGAAGTTGCTCTGAACGTTTGCCCATGTCTTGCCCAAAATGTAGCTTTTAAGTACTGAGTCCTTTTCAGTTGATTTGTGTGCAAGCCCTTGCCTCCTCCCATTATGTGTGTGAAATGTTGACTGCGGCTTTATTAGTTAATGAGGGTGACTGTGGGGTTCTGCTTTCTTCCATTTCTCTTCAGTCTGAACTCTCTTTGACAACATTTTCTCGGTCATGATCAGCATCTTCTGCAGCTGTGGGAGCAATGTTCAAAATCCTTGCTGCTCAAAGTGTGGGCTGCAGACCAGCAGCACTGACATCACCTGGGTGCTTGTTAGAACTACAGACTCTCAGGCTCCTCCGAAGAACTACTGAATTAGAATCTTTATTTTAATGAGTTACTCAGATGATTCATATGCACAGTGAAGTTTGAGAAGCATTGTAAATCTTTTTGGTTTAATGACTTACTTCCTGTTGGGAGTGCTAGCTGAAAATGAATCTTCTTACTGACATTTTCTCTAAAACACCATTAAGCACTCCCCACTCTCAATGGTACTGAGGTGAACTTAGAGGCTGAGCCATAGGAGTGAAATAAAAGAGGCTGGAGCACAGCAGTAGAGACTGCGTGAGCATTAACTTGGTGTTTGCAGACAGGACAACCCAGTAGTTCCAGAGGATCCAGTAGGTGATCAGATGACTTTCTTATGCTGGGTGTCTGGTTGGCACCCATCTTAGGGAAAACTCTGCATTTTGTCTTATACTATAGTTGTATATAGCAGGACAGCTTTTTTGTTAGATAACAAACTTACTGAAGTGGGTAAAGTACTCATATTTATCCCCTTCAACTGACTAGCCCAGGACTTTTTATCATAACCAAAGCTCAAGAAGTGATGGTTGCATTGAATTGGTAACCATTGCCTGTAGATGCAGTATGTTTAAAAGGGTCACAACATTGCTCTTTCTAGGGAAAATAAAGTGCTCAATAATTATATAACACAAATCACAGAGAGGAAAGTGCCTTGGTGACTCTAGGGATTTGGGTTACATCACAAAATGTACGGTCTGATCCAAATTAATCCTGCCTTGAGGGAAGTTACCAAATAGAAAAGGTTTTCAAGGCAATAACAAAAGATATCATAATCTGAGGGCATCCTTTTGATTTTGGGCATCCAGGGGTTACATGTCTACCCAAAATTATCACAACGAAGGAGAAAATCTTAAAAGTGAAGGAGATATTATTTTCATGGTTTTCATGGTTCTGTTAACTTTCCACTAAGGTGTAAGAAAAACCAGAGTTGCAACCTGGAGCGTGAGGTGAAAGAGTTTGCTACACAGGAAGAAGCTGACATTTGGGAAATAAATGTATTTGTGCTGGACATTGAAAAATGTATTGCTCTTTTTTGCATATGAGTTACCAAAAATATTTAGATTGTTCAGTAGAATTGTTGATTGTGGAAAGTATCTAAAATCTAATCCAATTCAGATTTTGTAATTTCTGGTTTACCAATGAATTCCAGTAACATTAGTGCTGACATTTTGTGAGTATGAGATAGCCTATTTATATTTATATGAAATTTTACAAAGTTTGTGAAGAGTCATATGACTAAGGTCTCAGTCGTACCACCTTCACATCCAGGTATATGTGATATGCTGGCAATTTGAATCGGTGGAACAAAAATGGAAATGAAAATTCTGTCATGTGCAATCTTAGAAACCCAAACTGGGGAAAGGAAGCAGCATAAACAGGCAATTTGGTTTTACCTCAGGGTAAAACATGAAGGCAAGACGACATTTAAAAGTTTATACAAATTACTACATACATCATCCTAAAAGAAAGAAAAAAGAGAGTCAGATGAGAATTTTCATCCTTGTTTAATTGAGGTACACATTTCTTTTAAGGGAAGCATTATAGTTACAAAAAAGTATAGTTAATTAAGAGTAAGAGCTGCACTAGTTTCAACAGTACAAAATTTCATTTATGGCTAAAGGCAAATTTGTCATTTAATTAGTAATTCTGACACAGGTAAAGGAGAAGACAGCTGCTTTTCTGGGGTTTTTATGCCTCACTGGTCCCCGGTAACCAGATGGCATTGTTGTTGCTGATGGATGAACCGAAGAAGTGGGAGGGTATCCACCCCCACCCACACTCCTTGAAACTCCAAACTTAGATTAAAAATCTAATAAGGAGAAAGCTTTCTCCTGTCTTCATCCAGGCCAGGTGGGGATGGGGAGCAATTTTGGACCTGAACAAATATCTTTGCCTTCTACTCTGCCCACGGACTTTTCTGAGGAGACACTAAAGTTGGTCTGTAAATGAGTAGCTGCACATATCAACTACCTTTTGTTTAGAAAACTCCCAGTTACAGAATTGTTCCACAATGTTGCACATTTTTTAAACTAAAAGAAATCCCATTTCTAGAATTTTAGGGTTTTATACTTGCTTTTTCATCCATTATTTTAATAAACACAATAACTTTCTAAATTAAGGCAGAGCTAGAATGATTATTTCTGTCAGATTAAGAAATGAGGATCAGAAAGGTGAGTTTAGTTTATCAAAGTCTGCAAACCTAATTATAAATGTAGCACCAAACCTAGTCTTTAAATTCCCATTGTTAGTGCTTTCTTTAACTAATGCAAACATAAATGGTCAACAAATAGATAAAATAATTATCAATATCACTAGTAATCAGAGGTATGCAAATTAAAATACAAAGATTTTCTTTATCAGTTTGATAAAAATTAAGAAAATTTATTTGTTGGAAAACACCATATTGGTGTTTGTGTAAATAGATGCAGTTAAATTTTTTTCACAATCTTAAACATTTTAATTCCACTTCTAATAATTTATCCTATAGAAGAATTCACATTTGTACATAAAGATCTATGTACAATGATGTTCATTGTTTATAGTAATGAAAAACTGGAAACAATCACAAAGCCCATTCATTTGGGAATCATTAAATGAATATGGTTTGTATATATTATGAAATACAATAAAATTCTTTTAGAAAGAATAAGACAGATAGACGTGTACTGATACAAAAAATTTCCCAGACATATTAAGAAGTAAATAAAGCAAATTGCACAGCAATGCATGTGGTTTCATTTATTTTTAAAAAAGATTAATGTGTATATATACATGTATAAAATACATATGCATAGAAAGAAAGGTTTGTGAAAGCGCAGACCAAATGAAAAGAGTGGTTACCTATGGTGAAAAGGGTGGTATTGTGGGATGGGCAGATAAACAGGAAATTTTACATTTTACATATTTCTATATTATTTGACTCTTTTACAGTAATTTATTTCTGCATTATTATGAAATTTAAAATGTTTAAACAGAAACGTTTCCCAGGGCGGCTTTCATTTCTTGCATCCTAGCTAACTCCCTCACCCAGCACTGTCTGATTACTAGAGCCATCCCTGTGTCTCAGCTGGAGCTCAGCAAGATGTCTCCATCACATCATCTTCATATAGCGGAAATTCTTGACATTCACATGTTGAGATCATCTAGATTTTCTATTGTTGCACTTTGATAGCTCTTCTTCAATCCAGATACGTAACATCATGCTGATTTTTTTCTTTGCCTTTGCCAGTTTAGTGGTTTCAAAATACTTTAGGGAACAAAAATTATATTTGGAAGCCCAATGTATGAGAAAGTAGAGCTCCTTTGGTTGAAGTTGAGGATAAGTAGGGACTTCCTCTTAACTTCACCCCTTCCTACTGAACTCCAAAAAATTGCTGCCAAAAAACTCCTAGGCCTCTGTAGAGCAGTTTGAAAATCATTAATACTTTGTCATTTTATAAAGAAACAGGATTTCAGCAAAGTTAAGTGATTCAGCCAAGATTACACAAATACTAAATGTAGAGCCAGCCTTTGAAATCCAGGTAGTCTGAGCCTTATTTTATCAGTCTTCCCCAAATGGTGGTTCATCTTTTACACTAATCCAATTAGCTTTGGCTTTCAGACTTTTTCAAAAACAGAGAGCAAATAGCATCTCTACAAATGTTTCATTATTCTTTTTGCTTCTTACCAATATATTTCATCTTTGCTTTTCCTCTGATCATTTTCTTCTTATTTTGATCTTATATGGACAACTCTTTGCAGAGATGATGAAATATGAATATAGTAAAAGTTTCTCATAGTGTTAAACAAGTGATGGTTGAAAGATTTTAAGTAGTTACTAAGGAGTGACTGTTAGTCATGTGCTAGTGAGCCATGCTAGTCACAGTGGAGGCATTGCTGGGAATTTGTTCATTATTAGCAGGCTTAACACACATACATACAAACACACACACACCACCCTGCCAGTTTTAGTGACTCTGTTTCCATTAGGTCTTACTCATTCAGACCAAAGAAATCTTATGTTTTTATGTTCTAGTTTTCATAACTTTTTATCTTTTATAAATGTTAGAATAGATTTTTTCTGTACACTTCCCAAACACTTAGTATGATAAACTTTTAAATTGCTTTATCCCAAAGATCTCCACTGGGTAAAGACTAAAAACAAAGTTTGGTTTCCTTGTACTATTTTACTTTGGGAGATTAAGTGGTAAAAGTTATTATCATTGTAACTTGTGTCATTTTGTAATATTTTGGTGGTACTCATGCCATTCCACATCAAGCCACAATGATGCAGTGTTAAATACTGAGAGCTGAGGTATAGAAAACCTGTCAGTCAGCAGTCCTCCTCACTATCATAGCATTGGTGAGCAGGACAAATAAGCCTCTAACTAGATTAACTTATTAGGCCATTTTCATTCAGGGTTACTAATTTTCACCCACATTGGAACAATGGGTGATTCACAGGTTTATAGTAATGCCCCTAACTTATTTTCTAGTTGATAAGCAAATTATTTAGTATAGCAAATCACCCTTAAACATTATAAAAGTCAATTTGTTACCAATCAAAATAATGAAAACTCCAAGGGCAGGATTGTTCTGTATCAAGTGAAATAAAAACATAGTCATTGACTTCATTACATTGTTGTTGACTAATCTGTAATTGAGTAACTGGTACTGGACTAACCTTCCTCTGTAAAACAGATAGGAAACTGAACAAAATATATGAAATAATTGTTCTCAGATAGTAGACAATTGGGCAACATAGGTCTATGATCTCTGAGAGGAGGGAAACAAATGACATTTGCTTGATGACTGCATTGGATTTCTTCCTGGAGGCAATTTAAACTTTGCAGCACAGAAATGGGAAACTCAGGAGGAGGAGCAGAGCCATCTCACTGATTTGAAGACAGAAATCAAAGTTTCAGGGGTTTGAAGCACCTGGAATTTTCAGAGGAGAGTATTAGAGAGACAAGAGCTGTGCAGAGAAAGAGCTCCAGAGATCTGCACATGGGTTCCTTTGACTCTGGCTGAATAAGCTACATATTCATAGAAGGAGAATCCATGAGGATGGACAAAGAAAAATTACTAGGGAAAGAACAACCACAAGGGAGCTCAACCGGGGGCTAGGAAATGTTTAAGTGGAAACAGACAGAGAAAAGAGATTTCTTCACACACCCAGTTTATTAATAATGACTTCAAGAAAGTTACACCTTAGTTCTAGGGCTCAAATAGCTCTATAACGAAGGTTACTCTAGATCCATCCTAGAAAAGCCTAAATGTAATCCTTAAAAGGATCAGGCTTATCTGCAAGTGGCTTCACTGACTGACAAAACAAAATTCAACACTTTTTAAAGGAAGAAAACAACATCCAGAGACTGAACAAAATCCAGACACTCGAGATGACAAAGAAAAAATTTGTGGAGTCATTTAAAATTACTGTACAGGTAAGGACAGCATCAGGAAGAATAGCTAATGGATGCTGGGCTTAATACCTAGGTGATGGGATGATCTGTGCAGCAAACCACCATGGCACACGTTTACCTGTGTAGCAAACCTGCACATCCTGCACATGTACCCCTGAACTTAAAATAAAAGTTGAAGGGGGGAAAAAAAAAAGAAAAAAATTACTACACAGGCAAAGAAACGGGAGATGTGATCCATAACCAGGAAAAAAAGTCAGGTAATAGAAATAGACCCAGAAGTGACAGAGGTGATGAAATTAGCAGACAAAGGTATCAAAAATGCTATTACAAGTATGCACAAAGATTTAAATCAAAGTATGAAAATACAAAAATAATGAAAAGTGAAATGGAATGTTGTTTGAGCTGAATTGTGTTCCTTGAATATTTGTATGCTGAAGTCCTAACCTCCTGTACCTCAGAATGTAACTGTATTTGGAGATAGAGTCTTTAAAGAGGTAGTTAAGGTTAAATGAGGTATTTGGGGTGGGCTCTAATCCAATACAACTGGTGTCCTCATAAGACGAGGCGATTAGAACCCAGGTACATAGAGTGAAGACCCTCTGAAAACACAGGGAGGCAAGGAGAGGGGCCTCAGAAGAAATCAACCATGCTGACATCTTGATCTTGAACTTGTAGCTTCCAGAACTATGAAGAAATAAATTTCTATTGTTTAGTCACCCAGTCTGTGGTATTTGTTATGGCAGTCCTAGCAAATTAATATAAAAGTATTTTTGAAAAATTTAATCAACTCATAGGTTAAAAAATACAAAATTTGAAATGAAAAATTTACTGGATGAGGCTAACAGTTTATTAGACAGTGCAGAAGAAATATCGGTGAACTTGAAGTGTGGGGCAGTAGTAGCTCTCCAGATTGAGGCACAGAGAGGAAAATGGCTGGCAAACAAAGGTGTAGAACTTCAAAGACCTATGGGAAAATATCAAGCCACTTAACCCATGTGGACAGAAAAAAGTATGGAGAAATGATGCAGAAAATATTTGAAGAAAATGGTCAAAAACTTACAAATTTAAAACTATAAATCTATATTTGTAAGAGATCCATACATTCCAAGCATGATAAACACAAATGAAATCACACACAGAGACAACATAATAAAATTTCCAGAAACCAATGATAAAGAGAAAAATCTGGAAAGAAGCCAGAGAAAATATGCTCATTATATACAGGAGGACAAAGATATGAATGACAAATGTCTTCTCATTAGAAATAATGCAAGCAAAAAGAAAAGGAAAAACATGTTTACAATGTATAAAAAAGATAAAGATCAACTGTATTGGTTAGCTTAGGCTTCCATAACAAAATACCATAGATTGGGTGGTTTAAATAACAGAGATTCATGTTGCCATAATTCTGGAGGCTGGAAGTCTCCAATCAAGGCGCCAGCTGCTTAGACTTTTGGTGAGGTCTTTGTCCTTGGCTTGTAGATGGCTGCCTTCTATTAAGGTCCTCACATGGCCTTTCCTCAGTGCATATGCATGGTGGGAGAGAGAGAGGCAGACAGAGAGAGAGAAAGAGAGAGAGAGAGAGAGAGAGAATGAGGTAGAGTGAGAGAAAATGAGAGAGACAGAGACAGAAAGAGAGGAAAAGAGACAGAGAATACTCTGGTGTCCCTTCTTATTAGGGCACTAATCCTATTAGAACAAGGCCCTGCCCTATGATCTCATTTAATCCTGATTACTTCCTTAAAGGACACATCTCCAAGTATAGCCACAATGGGGTTAGTGCTTCAACATAGGTATTTTGTGTGCTGGGATGGGGGTTTGGGGGAGGGGTGCTGACATAAGCATTCGATCCATAACATCAACCTAGAATTCTATATAAAGCAAAGCTATCTTTTAAAAAGGAGGTAAAATAAAGACATATTTCAAAAACCAAAGGTGAGAGTACTGATACCAGCATTACCAAATATTATGTGAGCACTGTGAAAATATTAAAGGAAAATTTTTAATGAAAATATCTTTTATATTACCCACATGTTTTCTATTCCCAGTAGAAAATTTCATTGTACCAGGAATGAATTTCTATTTTCTGTTCTAAAATTTCTATTCTGCCAGGAATAGAAAATATGTGGGTAATATGAAAGACTTTTTTTTTTAATAAAAAATCTCTTTAAAAGATAAGGTAATGTCTAAAGCAAAAATAGTAGCAATATATTAAGGAGATTGATTATAACATATGTGGAAGTGTATGACAATACCACAAAAAAAAAAAAGACAAGGCAGTGTTAAGTGGAAGATTACTGTTGTAATGATCTTATATTATATATGAAGTGGTATGATATACTTGCATGCAGACTGTGAAAAGTTAAACATGCATATTTTGACTTTTTTCAAAAGAGAAAACATTAAGAATTAAAACCATTACAGCTAATAAGCCAATAGAGGGACAAAATGAAATCACAAAGAACCTAATTAATCTTCCAGAAATTGTAACAGCACAAAATAATAACAAAGACAAACGGGACCAATGCAAAACAAATAGCAACATAGCAGACTTAGGACCAGCCATATCAATACGTGGACTATACTCTTTGATTAAAAGAATAAATAAGGAGATTTCATAATGATTAAAGGGTCAATTCATCAAGAAGACATAAAAAGCCTAAATGTGTATATGCTTAATGACAGATCTTTAAAATATCTGATAAAAGAACTCTTGAAGTAAAGGCAGAAATAGATAATTCCAAATTATAGTCAAACATTTTAGACTCCCTCTCAGTAATTGCTAGATAAAAATCAGAAATCATATATATGACTTGAACAATACTACTAATCAACTAATTTGCATTTTAAGAACATTTCACCAAGTAATAGCGGAATATGCATTATTTTCAAGTTTATATGAAACATTAGCCAAAATAGATCACATTCTGGGCCAAAAAACAAACTAACAAATTTTAAAGGGTTGAAATTATGTAAAATATGTTATATGCCCATAGCAGAATTAAAATAAAAGTGAATAACAAAAACATATCTAGAAGGTCATGAAATATTTAGAACTTAAACAACACATTTCTCCACAACTCCTGGGTCAAAAAAGTCACAAAAGAAATGATACTATACAACATTTCAAAATTGATAGGGTGTAGGTAAAGCAGTGTTTTGAGAGAAATTTGTATCAGTGAATACTTCTACAGTGGAAAAATGGAAGGTATAGAAGCTTCTAAGCTTTTGCTCTAACAACTAGAAAAAGAAGAGCAAATCAAACTAGAAAAAGAAGAGCTTAGTATGTGGAAAAAGAAAGCAATAAAGAAAGTTAAATCTCTAAATGCTACAGATATGTGGTTAAAAAAAGGTAATAAAACCAATGCAACAGATAACAAACAATAGAGAAAATCAATGAAACCAAATGCTGGTACTTTGAAAACATTTTAAAAAATGTATAAACTCTAACTGCAAAGTTCAAGATTAAAAGAGAGAAGACACATATTGCCAGTTATCAAAAATGAAAAGTGAAGACACACTATAGATACTATAGACATTAAAATTATAATAAGATATCAGAATAATGTCAATAAATCCCACAACTTATATGTAATAAACAATTTCCTTGAAAGACACAGTTTACCAAAATGGACACAAGAAGAATTAGAAAATATCAGAAGCCCTATTAAAGGATTTGCATTCATGATTTAAATTGTTTTCACATCAAAAAACCAGTAGACCTAGGTTCTTTCAACTGATAAATTCCCTCTATTTAAGAAAGAAATGGTATTACTTAAAACAAACTTTCAAAATATACAAGAGAAGACTTCTTAGCATTTTTTAATGACAACATTAATCTGATACTAAAATTAAACAAAGACATTATAAGAAAAAAGTTTTAGTCAATATTTTTCATCTATGTTGCAACATAAATGAAATAATTTTTTAAATATAATAATGTAGCTAACATTGAATTGCAACATATAAAATTGACAATATATCATAACTAAGAGGGATTTATCTGAGGACTGCAAATTTAACTGAACATGCAAAAATAACCAATATAATTCATATTAACAGAATAAAATAGGAAATTTATATAATTTTTTCAAACATATTTATAAAAAGCATTTGACAAAATATAACATTCACTCAGGCTAAAATCTCTTAGCAAACTAAGATTAAAAGGTGTTTTCTCAATTTGATAAAGAGCATCTACTAAAAACCTAGAGCTAACATCATACTTCATGGTAGGAGAATGAATGCTTTCCTCCCAAGATTAAGAACAAGACAAAGACATTTGCTTTCCTACTACTGAAGGTTCTAGTCAGTGCAACAGGCAAGAAAAAAAGATAAAAAGCATATGTTTTTGAAATAAAGATGTAAAACTCAATTCAAGAATGGCATGACCATGTATGCAAAAATTCTAAAAAAATCCACAAAAAACTGCTAGAACCAGTAAATACGTTTAGCAAAGTCATGGATTAAAATTTAATACAAAAATATTAGCAACCAAATCATTAAAGATAGAAACCATAAAAACTATATTGTTTATAATAGATAAAAACATGAGATACTTAGGGATATCTTTAAAAAATGTGTACACTGAAACCATAAAGCATTGCTGAGGGAAATTAAAGAAGATCTAAATAAATAAAGAAATATACTATGTTCATGAATCAGGTGATTCAAATTTGTTAAAATGTCAGTTCTCTCACATTGATGTACAGATTCAACAAAAAAATCCCCTAAACTCAGCAACTTTTAAAAAAAATTGACAAACGGAGTCTAAAACATATATGAATGTAGACATGCAGATATATTTATATTACCTTTCTTTCAGACTTACTATAAAGTTAAAATAGCCAAGAGAGTATAGTATTAGCACTAAAATAAACATGCAGATTAACTGAACAGAAAAAAGGCCCTAGAAATAGATATACACATATAAAGTCAATAGATTTTTGACTGAAATTGTGAGATAATTCAATGGGAAAAGAAGTCTTTTCAACAGACTATGCTGGAACAACTGGCTATTCTGTTGGAGAAAATAAATCTTGACTTTTATTTCACAGTATATATAAAAATTAACTCAAATGAATCACAGGCTTAATATAAAACCTAAAACTAAAAAACATCTAGAATAAAACATAGACAAAAATCTTCATGACATTGAGATAGGCACAGATTTCTTATGCAGGACATAGAAAAACACTAATCATAAAAGAAAAAAATTGATTCAAATAAAAGTCTTTAACAAAATGAAAGTCTTCTGATTTTAAGTCACCATTAAGAAGAGTCAAGCTACAAACTAGGAGGACATATTTATAAAACTTACATTAAAAAAGGCTCATAATCAGAGTACAAAGAAAAATAAAAAAGCAATCTTACAACTCAATAATAAAAAGACAACTCAATATAAAATAGGCAAAAGATTTGAAAATACACTTTGCCAGCAAAGATATGTGAATGACCAATGAAAGATATCTAACATAATTAGTCATTAGAAAAATGCAAATTTACACCACAATGAATATACACACCTACTAGAATGACTAAAATTTAAACGCTGGCCAGGTGTGGTAGCTCACGCCTGTAGTCCCACCAGTTTGGGAGGCTGAGGTGGGCAGATGGCTTGAGCTCAGGAGTTTGAGACCCGTCTAGTCAACATGGCAAAACCCCATGTCTACAAAAAAAAAAAAAAAAAAAAGAAAAAAAATTAAAAAGCTGACAATACTTAACATTGGACTATACTTAACAATGGGATAAACGTAAAGCAACTAGAACTCTCTAATATTGCTGGTGAGTAATTTGTCCAATAAAATGTACAGAGAGACAAAGAGTTAAAAAAAGAAGGAAAAGAAAGAAGAAAGAGGAGGGATCTAGAGAGGGAAGAAGGAAAGAAATAAAAAAGGGGCATAGAGGGGAGAAAAATCTTCAATACATGTACAGTAGAAATCCCAGAAGAAGAGAATGGTACACAGAAGAGCAAACAAAAGAGCAGTCTTTGAAGAGTAAACACATGCAGTTTTTCCCAAACTGAATAGGGATGTGAGTCATTAGATTAAAACTTCCCTCTGAATATCAAGAAATATAATGAATGTAATCTACACCTGGACAAATCATAGTAAAACTTTAGACTAACACAGATTAAAGAGAAATATCTTTAAAACAACAAAATAATATATTTAGAATGATGAAAGAAAATACAAATTATGATTTTATATTCAACTAAACAAAATTCAGGAATGAGAGAAAAATTAAAACATTTTCAGTCGTAGTTCAAGAGAACTTACGACCCGTGCATCCTTACTAAAAAATCTGGTAAAATATGTACCTCCATAAAAAGAAAAGTGAATTCAGAGAGAAAGCTTGAGATAAAAGGGAGAAGAATGAACATAGACACTGATATAAATACATTTGGAAATTTAATAGCTTATAGCAAGTAAAAAGTGAAACAAAACAAAGCAAAACAACTCGAATGTGTAAAACTAAAACTAGAGAATAAAAAGTCAACAGGAGAGTGGTGTTTTATAATCAGCACACTAAATAACTCAGTGTTTGGGAAAAGTGAAAAGCATGTTTAATATATTTAGTAATTGTTATAAAATTTTATATTTAAATGTGGAAATAAAAAATTAAGAGTAAGCACTAAATCAATAGAAACTTAATGTTTAGCTTTAAAATTAGCAACAGAAAATAATGCATGACTTTCACAGAAAGTAGGAGTGGAGAAAAAAATGGAAGCAAAAGAACAGAATACTAAATAGAAAACACAAAATGAAATGGTAGAAATAAAGCCAACTATATCAGTAATCATAGTATATATTAATGAATTAAATATTAGGAGATACAGAATATTAAAGTAGATTTAAATACATCCATCTACATGTTCCTTAAAGGATACGATTAAAACAAAGTCTCACAAACCTGTTAAAAGTTAAACAGTAGCCCTGTAGCTCATGCCTATAATCCCAGTACTTTGGAAGGCCAAGGTGGGAGGATCATTTCAGCCCAGGAGCTCAAGACCAGCCTGGGCAACATAGTAAGACCCTGTAACTACAAAAAATACAAAAAATTATCCAGGCTTGGTGGTATATGCCTGTAGTTCCAGTACTCAGGGGGCTGAGGTGGGAGGATTGCTTGAGCCTGGGAGGTTGAGGATGCAGTGACCCATGATCATGCCATTGCACTCTAATGGGGTGAGACCTTGTGTATATATATATATATAGACCAGGTTTTAATTGAAAATCATTTGTTATAACAAGAAACTGCAGAGAACTCAAATTGAATGAAAAATATCAATGAACAGATGCCAATATTGAGATGACAAAGATGTTAGAATGATCTGAAAATAAATTTAAAGCAGCCATGAAAAATATCCTTCAGTGAGCAACTGCAAACACACTTGAAGCAAATGAAAATATAGAAAGCCTCAGAAAAGAAATAATTTCAGCAAAGACATAGAAGAATAAAGCGCCTAGGAGGTTTACTGCACTCCAGCCTGGGTGACAGAGGGAGACCTTGTCCAAAAGACAAACAAACAAACAACAACAACAACAGCAAAAAAGTTAAAATGTCATACAAAAAAACAACCAAAAGTAAGCTAGTGTAGTGACGTGAATATCAAAAGAAAAATAATTTAAGATAAAGGCATTCATCGAAATAATGATATCTAGAAATCCCCATTATCTCAGCAAAAAAGCTCCTTAAGCTCATAAGCAACTTCAGCAAAGTCTCAGGATACAAAACCCATGTGCAAAAATCACAAGCATTTCTATACACCAACAGAGAGAGCCAAATCATGAATGAACCCCCATTCACAATTGCTACAAGGAGAATAAAATACCTAGGAATACAGCTAACAGGGGAAGTGAAGGACCTCTTCAAAGAGAACTACAAACCACTGCTCAGGGAAATCAGAGAGGACACAGACAAATGGAAAAACATTCCATGCTCATGGATAGAAAGAATCAATATCATGAAAATGGCCATACTGCCTGAAGTAATTTATAGATTCAATGCTATTCCCATTAAACTACCATTGACATTCTTCACAGAATTAGAAAAAACTACTTTAAAATTCATACAGAACCAAAAAAGAGCCTGTATAGCCAAGACAATCCTAAGCAAAAAGAACAAAGCTGGAGGCATCATGCTACCCAACTTCAAACTATACTACAGGGCTACAGTAACCAAAACAGCACGGTACTGGTACAAAAACAGGCAGTAGACCAATGGAACAGAATAGAGGTCTCAGAATTAAGACCACACATCTACAACCATCTGATCTTTGACAAACCTGACAAAAACAAGCAATAGGGAAAGGATTCCCTCTTTAATAAATTGTGTTGGGAAAACTGGCTAACCACAAACAGAAAATCGAAACTGGACCCTTTCCTTATACCTTATACAAAAATTAACTCAAGATGGATTAAAGACTTAAATGTGAAACCCAAAATTATAAAAACTCTAGAAGAAAATCTAGGCAATACCGTTCAGGACATAGGCATGGTCAAAGATTACTTGATGACATCACCAAAAGCAATTGCAACAAAAGCAAAAACTGACAAATGGGATCTAATTAACCTGAAGAGCTTCTGCACAGCAAAAGAAACTATCACAGAGTGAGCAGACAAACTAGAGAATGGCAGAAAATTTTTGCAATCTATCCATTTGACAAAGGTCTAATATCCAGAGTCTACAAGGAGCTTAAACAAATTTACAAGAAAGAAACAAACGACCCCATTAAAAAGTAGGCAAAGGACATGAACAGATTTCTCAAAAGAAGACATTTATGTGACCAACAAACATATGTTCAACATCACTGATTATTAGAGAAATGCAAATCAAAACCACAACAAGATACCATCTCACACTGATCATAATGAAAAGTCGAGAAACAACAGATGCTGGCCAGGCTGTGGAGAAACAGGAACTCTTTTACACTGTTGGTAGGAATGTAAATTAGTTCAACCATTGTGGAGGATGTTGTGGCTATTCCTCAAAGACCTAGAACCAGAAATATCATTTGCCCCAGCAATCCCATTACTGGGTATATACCCAAAGGAATACAAATCATTCTATTTTAAAGATACATGCATGCGTATGTTAATTGCAGCACTATTCACAATAGCAAAGACATGGAATCAACCCAAATGCCCATCAATGATAGACTGAATAAAGAAACTGTGGTACATATACACCATGGAATACTATGCAGCCATAAAAAGGAATGAGATCATGTCCTTTGCAGGCACATGGATGGAGCTGGAATCCGTTATCCCCAGCAAACTAACACAGGAACAGAAAACCAAACATAGCATGCTCTTTCTTATAAGTGGAAACTAAACAATGAGAGCACATGGAGACCGTGAGGGGAACATCACACACTGGGGCCTGTGAGGGGGTTTGGGGGAGGGAGAGCATAATGATAAAGAGCTAATGTGTGCAGGGCTTAATACCTAGGAGATGGATTGATAGATGCAGCAAACCACCATGGCACATGTTTACCTATGTAACAAACCTGCACATCCTGCACATGTATCCTGGAACCTAAAATAAAATAAAATTAATTTTTTAAAAAAGAAATAAGGAGAGGCATGGCAAACAATAAATGGAGCAATCTAGGAAGAGAAATATTTTAGCCACGAACTGGTATGTACTAAATTAAAACGGAAATTTCATTTAGAGTGAAGATTACCACATCCTTGTCAAAAACTGATGAATCAAGTGGGCCAAAAAGTGTTTTTGAGCAATAAAATTAACACTTTATCTAATATATAGAAATAGGCTTCTGCACCTCACAAAGAAATTATTTTCCAAGTACTCCCTATATGAGATCTATTTCTTCTACTTTCATTGTATCCTATGTAACCTACTAGATGGGAACTTTTATATGTTTCACAAATACACACTTTAAAAATAGACTGATCTAGAAAAATGAATCAAGAAAATGAAAAGATAAAGGTACAAAGTAAAACAATACTAAGGATAAAAGTGGAGATATTAATTACAGAGATTAAAAACATGACGACTATGAACTTTAAATCAATAACTTTGAAATCTTAAAGTGAACAGTTGTTTTGGAAAATTTAAATTATCAGAATTGACTGAAGAATAGATGGAAAATTAAATAACTCTTGATAATAAATAATCTTCATTCCTTAATCTTGTCACATGGTGAATTTGCTTAATCTCAAATTCACCAGGTCTTGGTAATTTTCCTAAGTGCAAACTCTATTAAACATTCAAATAGAATATTGGATTAGTTATTCATTATGTTATAGAGAATCCTGTGTCATGATTGGTAGGTCATGCACACACACACATCATCCATTGGTGGTGAAAAAGGAGCTCCTACATGAGCAACACCAATTTCCCAGATCTCCTGGATTTCTTAGTACATTCATGTTTTATTTCCCATTTCTTTGCCAAAATATTCTCTAAAATCCTCTAAAGCACGCTCAGTCTTAAATGACTATTAGTAGTATCAACTGTTACCACTGAACAGCTAGGAAAACGATCTTTTACCAAATAAATGTTAAAGCTCAATTTGGAGGGGAATATTTTTGACTAGGACCTCCTAGTGATCCCAGTAGTCAGTGTCATTTTCTTCAATGTGAGAATAAGCTGGCTAACCAAAAATCAATAAAATGAAATAAAATAAATCAGAGATAAAAAATGAACCATGCATTCATTTATTATGTATTTTTTCTAATTATTAATAAAAAATGATTTGTTGGCTAATTTCCAGAACTAAGTCTTAGATTTTGAAGAACTTGGAAATATGCAGTAAAATGCATTTTAGAATCAACATGCCATCTTTACTTTCCCTGGTTCCAAGTATCTTTTGAATGGTAAAAGTTACTCTGGTAACATAGAAGAAGTACGTGTGTCCTAGTTGCTTCACCCAATAATGTGGATACTTTATTACAGTGAAGTAGGATCATGGTGGTTTGGAATCCTAGTAAAATGCCATAAAGAAAAATCACCATGAATATAGTAGAGTTCTTAGTTGTTATTTAAAAGAAAGGATATCCCTTCTTTCCCACATTTTCCTTGGTGTAATATTGATAACCTCCTGATTTCTAGTTCAACATAAATGGGAAATGTGGAGTTGGAAAGCATAAAATCTACAATTTCTGAAGGGACATTTTTGATTGTGTTTAGTCTGAATAAAAAGCAAAGGGTGTGTATTGAACCATTCAAAAGGAACTGGAAATTGCATACTTCAAGCACACCTTTGAATGGTCTACTTCTGTCATTACTGTATTAACAAAAGGCTGTAGGGATGCCGGCAGTCGTATCTACCTACTTTCTGGGGAAGAAAATCTAAAATGAAAAGACCCAACAAAAGACAAGAAGATGGAAAGAGATTGTTGTGAAGGAAACGTCCTGAATTTCTTTTTTTTTTTTTTTTTTAATCTGTTACCCAGGAGCCCCGAACCTATTTTACACAGAATGTTTCTTGGATATAACGCTGCTAATAACCCTAATTGCAAGTCAGGTAAGACATGCAAATATTAATACATCTTTTTTTATATCATGTACAATCAGGCAATTGAAAATAAAATGCTGTGACTTGATAAAACAAATAAAGCATGTACTTTTGGTGATGGATATGCATGATGAAGGTAGAAATAAAATGAACAGGTCACCTAAAGTAGAATAGATGAAAGAACACTTTAGAGTTCATAAGAAGTTTTCCTTGCAAAAAGATCAAAGAATAGTTGAAAGTATATTTAAAAGCTGCATTGTGGTAGAGCTTCTATTCTGAAATTCTTTAGCTATTCCATTTGAAAACACACACTAGCTGTTAGGTTAGCACCAAATACGGAAATGTCACAATGACCATGGTCTCAGTAGGGTTAAAAGGAAAAATGAGAATTTGTTGTAAAAACACATCATTAACTATATTTGCACCTCTGGTTCATTGGCCTTGATAATACAGGTTGTTTTTCTTTACCATCACAGTCAGTTCCACCCTCCGGAACAACGAACCCCTAAGGTTTGGCTAGGTGTGCCTGGCAGTTTTCTTTGAAGATATTATGTTGCATTGTAATGAGGTCTTAACTGTATTGATCTAAATCACTCTCAGATCATCCTGGACATCTTTTAAAAAATAGATTTCCTTTTTTAACAACAGGAGCATAAAGCAACCACCACCCTAACAAACATATTAAGTAGGTCTCATTTTGAAGATTTTAGTGACTAGTTTAATTTTTCCAAAATTATCTACTTATCTTCTTTTTACTTCAAAGCAACAAGGTAGGACAATCAACCAACTTAGACTTATTTGAATTAAACCAAAAGCTTGTTTATCTCAACAGCTTAGTATAGATTTAAAATGACATGAAGTGAACATACATGTTGGAGAAATTACATTTGAGTATGTGATGATACGTTCAAGAAACTTGGAGGTTTGTAACTGACAGCATAGCCAGGCTTGAAATAGTCTGTGTTCCGCTCTCCACTCTCCGATCATGTGGGTGGCATCTGGGGTGAGAAATTAACCTAGGCTTCTCCACTGAACACATCTTCATATCTGAATTAATTAAAAATATTAATTCATTCCTCATAAGCTCCTTGATAATAAGGATTATATTTATCTTCTAATGATGTGTATTTTTAGTGAGTTTTGAAAAAAATAAGCTAGATACTGATATCTTGATATACCGTACTGTCAAACGCACCTCTTGTTCTTTTCCATCTTGCACTTCCTTTCCCGTTCTCTGTTGAATTTGCTCTTTAGCAACAGATGAAACAGGGCCATAACTTGCTGCCATTAATTCAGTTTCTTCCCTGTCACCTCTCCACTTGTATAGCATTTTTACTTGTGGGAAATGATAAGAAACCCAAGACTTCAAAAAAGATTTAAGTAGCAGTAATGTATTCATAATATAGATTCTGGGTTCTTTTAAGATGTAAAACTCACCTGAAACACATACTTTGCGGTAGACATGTCACCTTACTAAGTTGTATTCTAAGAAAGCCTACACCTGTTTGAATTGGCTCTCCCTTCTCCGTTCTCCGACTGATTCGAGGGTTGCTACACTACCAATGGTGAAGTGACATGACAAGAGTTTTCCAGGAATGCCGTCGCTGCAGGTGTGTGTAACAAACTATTCTAGGGCAATTTTAAAGGAATCGAGGGAGAATAAGGACAGGAAATAACATAACTTAAAAACGAAAACAACCGTTTATTGAGTACATGCTCTGTGCCCGACACTTCAGAAGACTTTTTTTTTTTCATTTAACCCTAACAATAACCTTATCAAGTATGTATTACTACCTTATCTCATACCTTCGAGAACCAGAGTTGCAGAGAGGTTGAGTAAGATACTAAACAGAAGAGCTGGGATTCAAACTGGGTATACTTGGCTCTAGAGCCCATGCTTGTTCTGTGCCCACAGCCCTTATTACCAGGGAAGCAGTGACACGTTTTATTTTTATTGGTGGGAGTCATGCAAGCCAGCCCATTCTCTGCCATTGAACCCTGCTTTTACCAAACAAGTCAGTGAAGGTAAGAATGATACTTTGGGTGGGTCAGTAGAATTATGGAAAAGTGATGACTGTATCAGCATCCCCAAAATAATCACATTATCTCTAGAGCATAAAAATACAAAGTTTACTGTTCATAGACTTTTATCTAATTTAACTTATACTTGTAAGAAAAGAGCACCTCACATCTTAGGAACTTTTCCTATCATGCAGTGATTACCTCTGGCCTATAATGAATAAAAGCATTTCTATTACATTTTTGTGTTTGGTAGGAAGAATAGGATCTGTGGACTCACCCATTCATGTTTTCGAGATATTTTTCTTTTATTTATTTATTTATTTTTTTTTTTATTATTATACTTTAAGTTTTAGGGTACATGTGCCCAACGTGCAGGTTTGTTACATGTGTATACATGTGCCATGTTGATGTGCTGCACTCATTAACTCGTCATTTACATTAGGTATATCTCTTAATGCTATCCCTCCCCCCTTCCCCCTCCCCACAATAGGCCTCAGTGTGTGATGTTCCCCTACCTGTGTCCAAGTGATCTCATTGTTCGATTCCCACCTATGAGTGAGAACATGCGGTGTTTGGTTTTCTGTTCTTGCGATAGTTTGCTGAGAAAGAAATTGGAGGAAAGCAAGGAAGGAAGAGAGAAGCCTCACAGAAGTATTCTTGAGTGCGCACTCATTTTTCTCAATATTCAGATGGCAGATGTTCAGCAAGAGTTAGTGCATCAAAGATTTAGGTTTAGAAAAAAGTAGAGAAAGGATTAAAGGAAGTCGATGGGAGAGGCAAGGATATGTGGTGAGATAATGATGAGGAATGTGTTGTTGCTCTGTAATTATCTTCTTGATTTGTGTCTCTGCCACTACTGTGATGTACTGAGAATACAACATAAGATCTGATGTGATGCAGGGGATGTTTAGAAAGTAACTCTTAATATATTGCATTTTATTTTTTTCATTAAACCTTAATTATCTACAATGTGTGAGACACTGTGCTAGGCACTTAAAATAAAGCATCCTTCACCTATTGGATGTGAGTTAAAGGAGGGTACATATTCTCGTCCCATTTGTCAGAAACAGCTCCATGGCAGGGGTGCAGGCGGAGAGAGGGTGTAAAAAACCAACTAGGTAGTTAGCATTTATATTATTGGTGGTCCTGAGGGCATAAATATTACATAATAGGATGTAAGTATAGTTTATTTTAAAATGTAGGAAACAAACTATCCTTTTTTTTTTTCCTTTCATGGACTTAAAACAGTTAAACAACTGTCGAGAATATTAACAGGACCCGTAACTCAAGCACTACTTTTAATAGATATGTAAGTTAGCTCTTCACATGCAAGTCAGATGAAAAAGTTTATAGAAAGAGGGCAATAAACTTAATTAGGTGTTAAATAATATGCAGAATAAATATTAGCACAGTACATGAACCTCAATGACAGCAACAAATTATAAAGCTTAGCGTGCAATTAAAATCACTAATGGAACACTGTGCAGAGAGAATGTGTTCATTCTCAGATGCGTCAAAGAGGAGCTATTTGGTGTCAGAGCCACCACTTGAACTTAATGACACCTCTTAAACTTATTTTTAAACACTCTGTCTGTCATGCAATTGCTATACTTTATGGGTGTCTTCAGTTCTGTTTTAACTTATGTCATACCTGCTAACAAAATATATCCTCAAGACAGAATGGCTCTTGTGGCCAAGAGACAATCTTCTATGCTCAAGTGAATTTTTCTGATGTCAAACTTATGAACAGATAACAATAATGGTGTATATATCAGTGACTGGCATAAGTGTCTTACGATTTAAAATTTAGGAACCAGAGAGCTGCCTGAAATTTATTAGGTCATCGATCCTGCTGCCATGAAAACTATTTTGCCCTGATTTTAAAAATAAAATTGTGCTTTTCTGGGTCCATGCTTTTTTGTCTGTGATTCTGTCTGTCAGTATCATTTACCTCATCTCCATGTATACAAATCTTACTCATCTCTCAAGGCCCAGATTAAATGCCATGTTCTCCATGAAACTCTCCCCTAGTTTTCACAGTTGGAAATAATATTTTTTTGAACATCCATAGAACTTATTTGCAATTTCATTAGTGCTTTTTACTATCTAACTAATAGTAGTATATGATTGTTATACATTTTGCATAATTTTATAGCTATATTTCTATACAATGTATAGTTACTTTGTCTATACATTGTCACTTTATTTGGACTAATGGAGGAAGTGTCTCAGAATTAGGTATAGAAGCAAAGGGTTGCCATCTTTGGTTTACAAATTAGATGTGGTTATTTACTGGAAACTTAGCACTTAGGTGGGGGATATCTGTCAGATGAGGGAATGGCTTTGTAGCCTTTAATGGCGCTGGCACATAGAGATGCCGTTTCTATGTGTAAATTTAAGAGTCGACATCTGTCAACTTTCTTGATGAAAGAAACATTTCTGTAAGTGAAAGGCTTCAAATCCATGCGCACATTTGAATGAGAAGAGAGACATGTATTAGACATGTCGTCTTCCTAAGTTGGGTTCCAAGAAAACCTCCACCTGTTTTAATTGGCTCTCCCTTCTCCAACTGATTTGAGCGTTGCCTCACTACCAATGGTGAAGCGACATGACAAGAACCGCCCTCCTATATTCAAGAAGAAAAAGCTCACAGAGCTCATGGTAACAAATGGGAGAGAAAATTGAGTGTTGGAATTGAATCTGATCTGCTCACCCTTAGAAACCGGGAACCTTTTTGTTTCTGTGGTCATGGAGGTGGGTCACTCAGACCTTCCCTCAAGGCAGAGCCTGCTCAAGAGTGCAATCAGCAGACAGCTTCCAGATGCTGCACCTTTGGAATCCACCACAGCTTTCAACTTCAAGTCTGTGCTCTTTTAGAACTGCTTCCAGTGAGTAACTGGGCAGAGGAGGGGTTCTGTGAGCCAGGCCACTTCTGCCCAATGAGCGAATCCTCTAAAAAACAGTCTGTTCTGTGGCTTTCTTTGGCCTGGCTGGGACTTTCTGGAGCTACAGTGCTGTTTGAAGCACTTCTTTCTCAAACCTCCTTCCTTCCTGCACTCTTTTCATAGATGTTAGATCGGCATTTTGATACAAAGTCTTTCCCTTCCTCCAATTGCTTTATTTATCCTCCACAGAGAAGTACACCTTTGCACTTCTAATTCCATCTTTGTGTCTGCTTCCAGAAGTGCTGGCACTGACAGAGCTGCAGACTAGCTATCATATGGACCAACCGTAATGGCAAATTTGGACCCAAGTAGCCACACTCATGAATTAATTCACTTATATGACTTATTTTAAAATATTTTTGAGTGCTTTCTATGTTCAAAGCACTTCTGTTTTAGATATTAGTGATATGGGAATAAACAAAGCAGATAAGATTGATATTTTGAATAGAACTTACATTATAACAGCACTAAGTTATTCTTTTACATTTATCCAGTATTCCATAAGGTTGTGTGACTATTTTCCAATTCTTAGCAAACTGATGTCTCAAAAAGTCTCTTCATGACCTTGTCCTTGTCTTTCCATCCATCTTTCATTGGTCAGAATAATTTATAATATATGTGTATAATGAAAGAAAATGTAGAAGTAGATTATGAGACTGTGACTTATGAAGTAGCATATCACAGGCAAAGTATATCTCATAACTTGGGCAGAATGAGGGATTGCTAATACATTATCAACATAGGATAGTGGAAAAGAAGGGGGAGTTGGGCCTCTAAAAATATACGGTTGGCTCTGGATTGGACTTGGGGTTAGACGGATTGATTTCTTTCAAATCTCAGGGAATTTCGTATGTGGAAAAAATACTCAGTACCATTTGTATCTTGTTTAATGCCTATTTTTTGAATTTATTTTTAAAATCTTTAAAATATAAAACCATTATTATTCCTCCAAATTAGAAGTTGAAAAAAATATAGCCCAAGGACTAAATCTAGCCTGCTGCCTATTTTTGTAAATAAAGTTTAATGAGAACACACCATGCCCATTCATTTAGGTATTATCTATGGTTTCCTTCATGCTACAACAGTAAAGCTGAGTAATTGTGACAGAGACAGTCTGGCTTGCAAGTCTAAAATATTTACTATTTGACCCTTTTTAGACTAAGTTTGCTAACTTCTGGTCTAAATATTTTCGCACTGCTGACCCACCTACTATGACTTATGGCTTTGTCAAAATAAGTATCCCAACCAATAAAAATTAATTACATATTTAATACCTTTGTTTGATTTTAATTGAATCTACAAAGCTTAATATATATTACTCTCTTAAATATTTTAAACATGCCTCCAAACAAACCAAACATGAAAAATATCACAATGATTACAAAATATCAGTGATTACAAAACATGTAAAAACTTACACTAAAAGTGTTTATGAAAGTTCTAATACCATGGAATGGATTTGCATTTGTTTCTTAATTATCTCTCTCTCTTTATTCATTTTTAAAACTTTAATTTTATACCTTTCCCAACGCTGCCTTCCTGGGTGCTATAACTAAGAAGATACTATTTCTAGGGTTGCAGTAATCATCCTAGTTGTAGTAATATTACCAGACATAAAGAAAAAAAAAATTGAGACCAGTTTAGGCTGCAGGATTCAAATTGATTCTTGTAGAGACAATAATTGATTGCATGGCCCAATTTAAATGAAACTCAAGTCTATGGTCATTAGGATGAAACCTTTTTTCAATAGTTGTTTCATACTTGGTGGTTAATAATGGGAATTCTAAAATCCTTTACTTTTTACTTTTTTTGGAATTTGGAGTCTTCCCTGCCTATAACTGGGTATTGTGCTGCCATTGTGATATGTTTATCTAGGTTTAGCACTACTGGAATCAAATTATATATCAAGTAAGTATTTGATTTTAATAAGTAGTCACCCAGAGGTTTTCTCCACAGACAACGAGGGATCAAGTTTGCTCAGTTAATTCTCTTCTTTGGGATTTTGTTTTAATTATTCATTGTGTAACACACTGTGAGCTCCTTTTTTCAATTTCTGTTGTGTATGACCTCTGGGACTGACCAACGGATGGTTTTTTTCTCACTTGGTTATTATCTGTGACCACTGGTGTTAAGCAGTCCTGTCCTGTTGTCAGTACTGTGAGCTTTTCTGGATCTGTTTGACTTATTCATGGCTTTCTGTGTTCACTCTTTCTGGTACATACAGATAAAAACAAGTATATTGCTATGATTTAAAAACACATATATATGTATGGAAATAATTAAAAGCTCACATACATCAACATTTCACTATCTGTTAAAATAAATAAAATACTATCTTTATATTACAATTACTTTTATACACCTTTGAAATAAACTTTTCTCTTTTCAGGGCCATAATGAATTCTACCTTTCACAGATTCAATTATTCTAATTAACCATAATCATTATCATATTTTTGTTTGCTTTAGATGTTTGAATTATCACACCTTGTGAGTAGTAGCTCTTCAGCTGGATTTGTTGTCTTTCTGGCACATCCCCTGTCATCCTAGAAAAAATGCTGACATACCCTTGCCATCCTAACTTTTCCTACCCTAAAACATGAAGTCAGGTGCTTTTTACGAAGTCCTGGTTCCTATGAGTGCGATTTGAAAACATAATTCGTGCTTTATGAGTGCTCCTGATGGCGCATTGTGCATGCAAGTACTGCTGTTGCTGCAGGTGGAATGATTTTAGTGGCACGGCTGGGAAAAACTTTAAGAGTCTGAGCCTATATCACATTTTTTCTCAATTAAAAATTTTAATTATATGTTTTCATGCTGCATTCACTTTAAAAATAAAACTGCACAAATAGGTTTTGTAAACCATGGATTGTTTCTGTCCAGTACCAATATTTTCTGAGATTAGCTGTGATTGAATCTGTAATATTGGTCTGCCCAGCAGCCCTTTCTCCTTTCTTTGTTAATAGTACTTCAATTTTTCATTCTGGGACTTCTCTTCCCTCCTTCCTTGCTTTTCTGATGAGGTGGTCATGTAGACTATCCTCAGCCTCCTCAGACACATGTCTGAGGTGAGACTATCCTACCTTCTCAGAATTTCAAATATTCACCGATTGGACATTGACACAAAGCACTGACATGAGTCTTTCCAATGGCTGTCCCCTAAAGACTAAAAGAGATAGTCTTTTAGTACCTATTTCCTAATTTCCTGGAGCATCTCTGATCCTATTCTTCCCAAAGCCTGAATGTTCACTTTTTCTTTAGATTTCATAATTTTTTTTTTTTTTTTTTTTTTT